>NW_024609846.1:65605448-65670257 GCF_016920785.2 Ixodes scapularis | reverse complement strand
TATGGGACTCTATTTATCGATGTGCATGGGGGCAGCGGGCCTCGGGTTGCCGGCTGCAAAGCAGCGTGCAGGGGGGTAGAAAGGGGGGGGGGGGGGGGGGAGGCTAAAAGGGTTAATAGTTTTGTAATTAGCAGCCGCACACTGTCGCCACAAAGCGGCGAGTGTGCGGCTGCTGCGCGCGCTATCCGCGCGCTGTCCGAGTCGGCTACGTGCGCTGTCCGGCTGCTACGCGCGCTGTACACACGCTGTCCGAATCCGAAATTTAAGTTCCCGCGCGTTGCCGAGCAGCCAATCCGGCGTGAGCGCCGTTGCTAGGGGGTCTATCACCTGTGCCGTAAAAGTTAGTGAGAGACCGAATCTGCCGAACTTCAGATTCGGCAAAGTTCCGCACATGCCGAAATTTAGATGGAAAGTTCGGCGAAAATTCGGCAAAAATTCGCCAGATGTTTGCGCGCGCGCACGAACGCGACGGGGCCATGGATCGCAAATGGACGCCGCGCAGTCGCGCGGTTACCATCGTACAGTACAACCAGCGGTTACGGCGAGGTGTGGAGTAGGCGACATGGTAACTGTGCGTTTGTGAGCTTTCGCGAGTGCGGTTCTCTTCAATATTTTCTGCCTCAGGAACAGAAGATCGACCAGTAATTGACGCAATCCACTGCGCATGTGACAAATGATGCGGTGCGTTCTGGTTAACGTGATTTTGATTTGACGTTTCAATTGATGAAACGAGGTAGTTGAAACATTGACTGACAAGTGACAACTGACAATTACGCTCAGTGTGCGCAGTCAACTGCCGTCAAACGGGGCAGAGTCACGAGAGCTTGCCAGAATGTATGGGATGCAGGTGGCATCCTCGTCATAATGTGATACACGTTTTCCCCCTTCTTTTCTTTCCTTTTTACGCACTTTTTGTAGTGTGTATATTCTGTACATTTATACATCGGTTTTATTTTTTCACATGTGGTGGCGGGCTGGCAGGCGCTCTGCCGTAAGGGTTTTCACCTATCTTCCTAGCCGGGGCCGCACACCACCACATGGGCCCCTTCCAGTTTGTGCAAATAAAATTATATTATTATTACTATTATTATTATTATTATTATTATTATTATAACAATGCTGTTTTTGACTCACAAGTAGTTAGTGCCAAAACAGAACAATATTGCTTTATAGTTCGCGTTGTTTTGCGATTTTCATGTATCTGCAGAGAACTAAACACAGAACTATCTATCATGCTCGACGTTGCACATCCGACATTCCTAACTCTCCCCACCTTCCTAAACGCCCGTGTGTGTCCTAACACAAGAAACCGAAATTTTATAGGGTAAAAACAGTACGTTGCGAATATGAAATGCACACTTTCATGCAAAGCTGACGTCAAGTGACTCAAATCGAAAAACATGCATATTTGCAATATTGTTATCTCTTCTGGTGAAGGCTCAGCAACCGTTGCGTTCGTTTTCGCGCACGAAACGGCGACTCTGAGAGAAAATAAGAACGCAGTGATTGCCTTTATTTTAACAATGTAAACACACTTGCTGGCGTGCGCTGATGACGTCTCAAAATCAAAACTCTGGTAGCGTGATTTGTGACTGCGCCGGCTACTACCCAACCTCGTTGTCACGCCACTTTCTGGAAGCAGACACTAAAATTGCAAGTAAGCACACAAATGCGACAACGGTAAAATTATCTTGCAGAATATCACCTGATTTAGTAATAACTGTGTCAGTACTCATAGGCACTATATGTTGTATTTAAGTTAAGAAAAAAAACACATAAACCTTTTTTCGTGAGAAAACACTAAATAATAGCTAACGTAATACCTTTTCACGAAACTGGTGATCGCCAACTAATAAGTAATTACCGTCCCATCTCTCTCACCAGTGTTCCAGCTAAGCTCATGGAGCATATACTTTACTCAAATATAATTAACCTCCTTGACTCTCATTACCTTCGTTTTCAACATCAGCACAAATTTCGTAAATCTTACTCTTGTGAAACCCAGCTAACTGCCTCCCGTACTGATATTTATTCCAGCTTCGATTCGAATATTCAGACCGACGTTATTTTCATTGACTTCTCCAAAGCTTTCGACAAAGTAACACACCAACGTTTTTTAACAAAGCTTAACGATATTAATATTCATCCCTCTGTTGTTAAGTGGATTTTTGAATTTCTAATTAGACGTAAACAATATTCTTCCGTTAACAACGTAAAATCTCCCACCTCTACCGTAATATCACGTGTCCCCCAGGGTACCGTACTTGGCCCCCTTCTGTTCCTAATCTATAGTAGTGATCTCCACCGTAACATAGGCTCTTCTGTGCGCCTGTTCGCCGACGATTGTGTCATTTACCGACCCATTCTTTATACTATGATCATCATGGTCTCCAGGAAGACCTTGAGTTTGGAATACACTGGTGTGAAAAATGGCCGATGGCGTTAAACTTCAATAAATGTAGATACCTATCATTTCCCCGCAGTTCGCGTGCCACACCATTTTTGAATTACCTCACCAACACTCAAGTAATAGCATGCTTATCATATAAATACCTGGGTGTTCATCTCACCTCTCACCTATCATGGACTACTCACATAACTTTTATTATTTCTGATACTACACCGTTCTCTCGGATATTTGCACCGTAACCTCAAACTTGCTACACCCTCCGTAAAACGACTGCCGTATACTAATCTTATAAGATCGAAGTTAGAATACGCCTCATCTATGTGGTCTCCCGATGGCAGTCCTACCTTGCAAACAATCTAGAATCCGTCCAATACAGAGCCCTTCGTTTTATTTTTAACAACTACTCACCATATACCAGCATATCAGGATTACACCAATCAGCTAACCTTCATTCACTTTCCCTTCACTGCCGAGTATCACGCTTTTTTCTCCTCCAACGAATTTTTTATAGCAATATCGACCTCAAAGGATCACTGCTATCACCTCCCCATCGTATTTTCCCGCGTCTAGATCACCTATGTAAATTACGTCCAATTCGATCATCAATTGTTTCTCACCAGACTTCCACACTACCATTGGCCGTCGAGGATTGGAATTCACTACCTCATAACATCGTTTCTATTAATGATACTACTAAACTTGTTGAAGGCATTAGCTTCTCTTTATCTAACCTACCTAGCTAGCTTACAGTGTTTTAATTGTGTTTACTGTTCTATTCGTTTTTTGTTCTATTGCCACCCCCTTGTATAATGCCCCGCGGGCCCTCAAGGAAAATAAATGATGATGATGATGATGATGATGATGATGATGAACAGTGTATTTTTGTCGAATCTTTGCCGAATCTTTAGAAAAGTTCGGCAAAAGTTCGGCTCATCACTAGTAAAAATGCGCGACCCGGAGGGGGGGGGGGGGGGTTGGTTTGCCCGCCCCCTCCCCCCGCCCCGCCACCCACTCAAAAACTAGTTGATACGCCACTGTTGTTCTTTCTTTTTTTTTGTACGCCTTAGTTTTTTTGTTTAACATCTCTATAGTCGGTGATAGGGTAAGAGTTCAGGGCGAGAGAAAGAGCGGCTGGGAAGGAGGATGCAGGCGAAATGCTGGATCGAAGAGGATGTTTCCTCCTTTCTCTCCAGCAATCCCTGTGCTTCCTTCTCCCCGGCCTTACTTTCCCTCGCCCTGAGCTCTTAACATGTAACCGACTAGAGACTAAAACGCTCGTGAATGTAAGTAACTATTAGCGAGCTTATTTATCAAGTTCGAGTATCTAACATTAGACATATAATCTCGGCTCGTTATGATTTGTAACCTTTTCGTCAAGGTAGGCCAAAGTAGTGGTTATACCCAAAAAAACTTTTGAAAATAATATATTTTTTGAGTTTTAGTGCCAAATTTAAGATCTTCAGAAACCAAGACAGCGAAATTCAACTATACAAGGGCCAGAAACGTTTCTCCATGTATTGACTCCATTGACCTAATAATATGAATCCGATCAGGAGAAGGCGCGATATCCGGAAGTCATGTGATCACACCTAGGGCTTTTCGTGCTTTGCTGTCTTTTTAAAAGCATAGTTTTTGGTGTTCGTTTTCTTCGTAGCTTCGGAAGGTTGCGCTTTGCAGGGCCTAAACCCGCAACTAAAAAGAGATGAGGAGAGTTCGTTTTTCAGGTGGCAGTTTCTTTGAAATATCGCCCATTTTCGTTTTGCCTTCATTATGGTCGCAAATAATTTGTTTTTTGAAAGTAAAATCTTTTTAGAATTATTGCGTGTTTTTTAATATTAACATTAATATTATAGTTTGATGTGATCCATATATTCGGGAACCTTCTGCGGGAACAAACAATCGCGTGCTCTTTTATAAGAATAAAGAATATACCCTAGGGCCAAACCAATCTTCCTTTTTCCACCCTAGCACTACGGCAGTGCATCTTATTCGGATTATTGTTGACTTGGCGGGTAACGCTATAGGCCAAAAGCTAAAGTGTGTAACTTACCACAGAAGTCAAAACAAAATCCTACGTGTTTGGCGTCTTCTTGGTATTAGATGCTCATAATAGATTACCCATATTGCAATGCTCCTTCCCAAAGAACTCAGATAAATAAACGTCTTGAACTTCCTTATTGCGTGGCAAGAGATAGGGTCACACAACGTTGAGACGTAGGAATTCATTTTTTTTCGCAATTCAAAAACTTTGTGTTAGTTGCGCAACTGTTTCTAATATTGTTGTTGTGCCCCTCTAGCTAGTGCGTATACAATATTCAAAGAAAAATAACTTAATTAATTTTAGCAATAAATATAATGGGCCATCTTTTTATTATTTCGCCATGCTATAGGTCCCACCAGGGTTCCAGCAGTTGTAAATGCAGGGCTTGATAAAAAAGACGAACTTCTAACCGCGAACCAAGAGGGTGGTGAAAAAAAATTATTTAAGATCAGCCTAATTGTTTGCATAAAATGCATTCAGGTGTTTGGCTTTCTATAGTCATTTGAACAAGTGAGCGGGTTTCGACCTAAGGTTTTCATTTTTTCGCACGCTTTAATCCCTAGAGTAACATTTCTCGCCTAAAATGCTTGTGAGCGTTTTGTCGTTCAGTTGCCTGGAGTGTCACAAACGTGCTTACCCGAGCAAGGTGTGAGCTCCGGAGTCTCAATTGAAGCCGAGCAGAATACGGCAAGAGCCAACAGTACTCCGGCGTGGACAAAGACCATGGTGTGCTCGGTTGAAGGGGCTTGACGTCAGAAGCGGTACTAGATGAAGCCAGAGTGGTATCGCATTTATACGCATAAATTGAGACTGCAGAGAGAAAAAAAACATGAATAAAAAAAAAAAAAATACTCGAGAGCCCTTCTGTAGCGGTATTAAAGCTGGAAAAACTAATCACCGTGCACTTTACGGTATTCTATTTTGTCATGGCTGCCGCAACGTCGTAGTCGGAAAAACAGGTCAACGGCACCAAGGGGCACAAACAGGATGCAGCCAAGGCTAGGACCGAAATCTAAAATTAATAACCGGATGAATGCGAATGAAAGGCTGAAATGTGAGTAGTGAAATGTTGACTCGTATCAATTCGCAGAAATGCGTCCTCGCCATGATCTAAAGTTAAGTGATTTTTTTGCCTTTTTTAGATTTTGCCAATACAAATTCATATTCTTTATTTTCTCTTCAAAAAGGAAGGAAGTGATCGTAAAAAACGCTATATTGTACACAGTTATACTTAAAAAAAACCACTGAATTTACAGGGTACAAGAAAGCAGAGCATGTATCATAATCATAATTGGCCATAATGATGTCTTGCACTCGATCACGCTTGGTTCCACAAATTATGCTGAGCTTAACCATGATATAGTCTTGGAAAACCCTGTTCTATGCGCGTAACCATCGGGCGCGCGCGACCACGTGATCTTCCCTTCATTTCCTCGGCTTCTGATTGGTCCGCCGCAACAGCCCGTAAGCGCAGCTGCGTTGGAAAGTTGAGCACGTCGGTTCTAGTTTCTAGCGCTGCACTGCGGCGCGCCGCGTGACGGCGCGCGTTGTACCGTTCTGTTAGCAACCGCTTCCTGCCTCAGGGACGCCGTTCCACACTAAACATATTCATTAGGACGACGTCTTTATGGACTATTAAAAGTCTGTTCACATAAACGATACTAATTCAGAAAATAACAAAGGTGCAGTAAAAAATGAAATAGGAATCGATAATTTACAAATTCTTAGGATTACTCATTTAGCTAGATGCGTTCTAATATTTTCATGTTCGTATTGGCTTCGAGATAACTGGCCAGTACTAAAGAGTATTCTGCAGTTTTTGTTTTCAAAATAATTTGAAACATACGAATGTACTATTTGAATAATCTACAGGAAATTATGAAGTAATGACGCAAGTGTAGTTGAGGTCGGAGTTCCAATTGATAAGAAATAAAAAAAAAGGTAGTTCAAAGATCCTCGTGGTTGCGTTATTATTTTGATTCTCTCTTTTCCCGGTGCTGTGGGTACGTTAGGAAAACCTCAGTCAACGTGGGTGGGATTTTCGTAACGTACGGATTGCAAGGCTCTACATGGAAAATGATGAAGGATAAAATGATGAAAGTAAAAACGTCCCTTGCCACGTGTAAGTTATGCTTGAAACGGAAGGACACACGCAGGGCGAATTAGAAAGAGTCCAAATGTCCCGACCTCCCCCCCCCCCCCTCCCCCTAGGGAAATATCTGCATCCGCCCCTGGGTACACGTATTATGACCAATCTTGCGCACGTTACTATAAGGTAATCGATTACAATTGCATATTCTTTTGGTAAAAAAAATATTCAATTTGATTAACTGATTAACTAAACAAGAAACGTAATTGCCCGTTAGTTAAAAAAAATAGCCTTTACATTACCGATTTCTTTCGATTTTTAAAAACGACAGATTTCTGTCCTGGTTTGAAAACGGCCATTTCATACTGTTCATTTTTCGAATTAGAATGAACAGTTTACAAACTACTCATGTTCACGATACACCAACTTTTGTAAATCATCCTCCTGAAAGTGTCTTGGTTCGATAGTTCGTTGGTAGCAAACTTCTAGAGACAAAGGATGCCATTAGCGAAAAAAGGAGAAATTAGGAACAGCTGCAAGTAATTTTCGTACTTCCATAAGTAGTCAGATTACTCTTGCGATTACTTCCTGACAAAAAGTAAACACACGATTACAAAATGACTTCAAACAGTAATCGATTACGAGTAATTTGATGAGTTTTAATGAGCACGTGCCGTACAAGTCTTACTCCGGTTCACATTATGAACACAAACCATGAAACACAGAAGCACGGTCTGGAAACATTACTTGTTACTTGTTATATGTGATTTCTGATGGTTTTTCTGGTTCCACATGGCCTTAAAAGGGCACTGAAACGAAAACAAAACAGGTTTATTAGAGCGCAACTCTTAGGCGCCCGTTTCCAGCTTGAGCGGCGTCGCCGTCGCCGTGTGCGCAGGCGTAACAGCGCGGTGCATTATAGGACGGTGCCGAAACATCACCGTGACAAAACGTCACGTGACGTTTCGGCACCGCACCGAAACGTCGCGTGAGGACACGCGTTTCGCGCGTGAAAGGAGGAGAAGGGGAGGGGGAAAGAGTACGGATGAGAAGGAGGGGTATACCCTCCCCTCAGGCCACGGCCCGCTCTAAGCCCCGCCCACAGACCAGTGGCCCCGCCCATCACGACTGGATTGCCTTGGCTGCTTGGTCGAACACGCTTGCATACCTAGTGTCTCCCTGTCACGACGGCCGGTAGGTCTAGTCTATAGACCGACCGGCATGCGGGCTTGACGTCACGGAGTTGCGGCGGCGCTGCGATCGTGCCGAAGCCGGATGGTGTGGGCAGAAAGGCGCACGTTTTGCATGGGCGTCAAAGCATTTCAGCATGCCGCAAAGCTGTGTAGCGGTTAATTGCACCCAAAGGTAGAGCAAAAGTAGCGGAGTGAGTTACCACAAGTTTCCGGCGAACTCTGTAATGTGAGGCTCGCTACGCCCGTGCTAACAAGCGGAAGGAGATCGGCAGCAAAACTGACAAAGCCTTACTGCTTGTCGTGCTTTGTGGTCATGGGGGTAAGAAAAATATCATGCCTCGACTTGAAGGACGCAGTGTGTAATTAATCAATTAAAAAATGCACTTTCGCAGACGAACAGTATGCTGATACTGATAATGCCGGCAGCGCGGAAAGCGGCTCGAAATAGTCGTAGGCCTCGAGAGACTTGTGCGCTTGCACCTTGTCGGCCTTGAACTGGCTTGCTGAAAAAACTAAATGAACGACGACGTGAGCCTTCGATGCCGGGGGCAGAAACTTAAAGTCGAAACTCCAGAAGTCCTTGTTTGCGGCGTACGGATCGTCCAAAGAAACGCTGCCCACAGTTTGTCGCGATACCGCTGCCGTTCAGGCTCGGGTAGCGAGCTCAAATAGTCGGGCGTAACATACGATATACGTTGGCAGGAAATACGACGGACAAATAAAGCTAGAAGTGTGCCTACAACGTCAACAATGAGCGCACCCCACGCAACGCAATGGCGAAAACACGGGGAGCGGGGAGCCTGGCCGCTTCTGTCCACATAGCTTCTGCGCATGCACGGCCTTACGGCCGTGTTAGTAAACAGGGCCGCGCCGCGTGTCGGTCTATAGCGTCTGACACCGCCTGCTAGCTTGTGGGAGCAGACGCGCGGTGCAGCCTCCTGAATTGTCTGCTATCCCACCACAGTCTATCCTCGTCTGATCTGCAGCGCCACCTGCAAGCTCGTGAGAGGAGACGCGCGGTGGAGCCTCCTGAATCGTCTACTATCCCACCACAGTCTATCTACAGTGGCTTAAAGGGGGTAGTGTAGTTACCGCGTAGCCTCCACCATGCATCGTGAACGGCCGCTCCTTGGAAGGCGGTGTGGGGGCGCTTCAATCTGCACCTCCGTTGGGGTGCCTCCATCGGCCGGCAGATAGAGGCACCCTAACACGCTTCAGAACTAATATAAATACCTCAAAAACAATTATTTGTTTCCAGGTAACTTCCAACGACAAGACTTGCGTTCGTAGGTGAATAAAAATGTGAAACTAGCTGACAGCGGTGTAGTCGACAGCTGCGAATCGGCCGGAGCTGGCCGGAGCCAAGCTGGCCAAGCGGCCAAGCCAGAGCCATAGCCGGAACGACGGTGCTGCAAGCGCCAGCGCCACCCGCGGCCGTCTTCCAACGCGGTGCCGCTTCTCCGGTTTCGTTCGTTACACTACCCCCTCAGGGGGGTAAAGGTGGGTGAGGAGGAGTGGCAAATCCCGTGCGTCGACATCCTGGGTCCTGAGTGAAAGATCGCGAAAGAGAGCGACAGAACACGAGAGAAAGAAACCAATGTTGCCAGCTGAAGGACGACAGTCGGAATGGCAATTGCGAAGACTGAAAACTCTCAGCAATATAAATAGTGATAATTTAGCGTTGTAAACTAAATTTTGAGCTATTCTAACGCTTAAAAAAGTGGTATATTAATTACGCTGCATTAACTTCCCTTCTGTCGAAATCTCTGAAATCTGGTGGTTACGCGGTTTCGTATTCCTGGGGCGCGGCCACCCCGAAGCTGGTGATCTCGGTTATCTGGTTTAGCTTAGTGTTGACGGAAGGCCGTACATCTGCGCGCTATGCAAAAAGAAAGCTTCGAAAGGAACGCGATTGTCTTTCCACCGGTAAGTTTGTGTATTGTTGAAGTTCATGAAACTGCTCTGATGATATAATTATATTTGCGAAATCGAAGGCAGTTGGTAACCATGTGTGGGACCCCGAGGGTCTGCCTGCATGCTCCGCCGCTTGCGGCATCCAGAATGCATGGGAAAATGGCAAACCTTTTCCACTAGAGTTAGTATGTATGATCTCTATGACTGTAGTCTATCTTCGTTTGATCTGCAGCGCCGCCTGCTAGCTCGTGCGAGCAGACGCGCGGTGCAGCCTCCTGAATTTTCTGATATCCCACCACAGTCCTCGTCTGATCTGCAGCGCCTCCTGCTAGCTCGTGGGAGCAGACGCGCGGTGCAGCCTCTTTAATTGTCTGCTATCCCACCACACTCTATCCTCGTCTGATCTGCAGAGCGGCCTGCTAGCTCGTGCGAGCAGACGTGCGGTGCGGCCTCCTGAATCGTCTGCTATCCAACCACAGTCCTCGTCTGATCTGCAGCGGCTCCTGCTAGCTCGTGGGAGCAGACGCGCGGTGCAGCCTCCTTAATTGTCTGCTATCCCACCACAGTCTATACTCGTCTGACCTGCAGAGCCGCCTGCTAGCTCGTGGGAGCAGACGCGCGGTGCAGCCTCCTGAATTGTCTACTATCCCACTACAGTCTATCCTCGTCTGATCTGCAGAGCCGCCTGCTAGCTCGTGGGAGCAGACGCGCGGTGCAGCCTCCTGAATTGTCTACTATCCCACTACAGTCTATCCTCGTCTGATCTGCAGAGCCGCCTGCTAGCTCGTGGGAGCAGACGCGCGGTGCAGCCTCCTGAATTGTCTACTATCCCACTACAGTCTATCCTCGTCTGATCTGCAGAGCCGCCTGCTAGCTCGTGGGAGCAGACGCGCGGTGCAGCCTCCTGAATTGTCTACTATCCCACTACAGTCTATCCTCGTCTGATCTGCAGAGCCGCCTGCTAGCTCGTGGGAGCAGACGCGCGGTGCAGCCTCCTGAATTGTCTACTATCCCACTACAGTCTATCCTCGTCTGATCTGCAGCGCCGCCCGCTAGCTCGTGCGAGCAGACGTGCGGCGCAGCCTCCTGAATTGTCTGCTATCCCACCACAGTCCTCGTCCAGAGCCGTATATTGGGATCTGCTGCGCCGCCTGCTAACTCGTGGAAGCAGACGCGAGGTGCAGCCTCCTGAATTGTCTGCTACACTCTAAGAAAAAATGGAGAAAAAAGGTAGCAACGGCGCGTCTTCCTCCCTTCTACTGACGCGCGCCCAACCGGACACGAGAAACAGGGAGGAACGAAACGTCTTTTTTCTTCTCTAGGCTGACGGGAGAAAGCTTTCGCCCTCCCGACCCTTCTTTCGGTTTCGTTTTTCGAGCACGTCGCGCACTTTGTTTAATAAATGTTGTTGAGTTGATTGAGCTTCAGCCGCAGCAAAGGTCACCTGTAATTCTGTCTTCTTGTCCAAACGTGCAGAACATTCCGGTTGCAATGAAGTTTTTATCACTAATTTTATCAAACGAGCGAACGAAACCGCTAGAAACAGCGAACTTCCGCAGCAGTGCCAGCAGCGCTACGTACACTGGGTAAGATGGCCGTTTCCGGATTGCACAGGGTGGATTGCGGGACCCACGCGGAACTACCAGAACTACAGTAGCGGAACCACGCGGAACTGCGTCGACGTTTTCGACGTTTTGGAAATAGCAGGAACTGCGTCCAAGACTGGCACGTTTTGCTGGCGGCTGCCTGGGTGCCTTCCGTGCTGAGTTCGGTTCTGTTTTCCGATGCCGAGTGCCAACCGGCTTTCAACGTGGTTGTGTATTTCTGCGTGTCAGCAACATAGCAGCAACATCGTGATGGCAATGTTGTGGGTTGTGAACAGAAGACTGGAATTATCGCCGATGTGACCGTGTGTCGGCGTACAGTGGCGTAACAACAAGATGAGACAAAAGTAAACTGTCGGGTATTGATGCCGCTGGTCGGGCCGTGACCGAAGGGGGCGGGGTGTCGCAGGTTGACATTCCGCTTTACCTTAAGAATAAAGCTATACGCACTCCGGAGTGCATTTCGGTCGAAATGGCTATTCGCACTCCGCTAAAGTCGTATAAAACGAATGGTGGCAACGACTTTTCTAAGCGATGGCATAGCGTAGGGGCAATAAAGAAAAAAAAAATGGCATAGCATAGGGGTTAAAGTGTTCGCTTTGTACGCAAGTGGACGCGGGTTCGATCCGCGGTGGGCGTACTTTTTTTTTCTTTTTTTTCTCAAACATTTTGTATTGCCGAGGCATTGGCGATATTTACGACATTTCTTTTTTGCGATGATGTTGTCGACGAAACTTCGCAGAACTAAATGATATGGGTCTCCCTTTCCGGAGGTGCGATCGGGGACAGCGGGGCTTGGGGTGCCGGCTGGACGCCGCGAAGCGGCGTGTACTGGTTAAGTTTTGTAATTAGCAGCCGATACTGTCGCCGCGAAACGGCGTGAACGCAGGCGGGGGGCTGTGTTAACGAGCTCCCCAGTGATACGCGCGCCGTTCGAAAAGGGTGGCCCGAGCGGCATGAACTCTGCGCGGAAGTGCGTATAGCCATTTCGTCCGAAATGCACTCCGGAGTGCGTATAGCTTTACTCTTACAATAAAAAGTTTAAGACCACCTGAGGGGTCAGGCACGCGCAATCGATCGTCTTGCGGATAGTCATGTTGGAACGCTGGTCGTAACTGTAAGCTCGTATCGTACAGTGGCCAATGTGACTGTCGGTTGTCTCCTCGCCGAGAGCGATTGCGCCGTGTGGAAAGGACTGAACAGTACGAACTTATGACGGAAAGTACGTATATTTACAGTGTAGAATTTTAGCATTAAAAAGAATAGGTAAAATCGAGAAGAAAAAAAAAAACCACCTTTTATTTTGCTGTTTAAATATACTACGGTTCCTGGTTAAGTAGCGCGCTGGGATGAGCGCTAGAAGTTTTCGAGCTCGCCACGACGTAGTTCCGTACACTTAACACCTGCCGCAAGTCGCGGCTTTCACTGCATTCAGGTTGATCGAAGAGCGATTTCTCTGCCCCGTGAAGCATCACTTCCTGCAGCTGAGTGAATATCCGCTCTACAGAGATTATTTCAAGACAGCAATTGCAGCAGTGCGCGAACAGCACAAATAGAAAAACAAACGTTACAATAGAAATGCAGGCTACGACGTGCAGTGCGGAAAAACAAACTCATGGATTCGAACCGCATTGGAGCGGCTTGATTCATTGGCTTTCAAATAATTACGGCATGATCGAGTGTCTACTTTTAATAAGAGATTCTTCCCCTGAGCCATTCAAAATACTCTCAGAGGTATGACATTGCTGAAAAAAATGAACATGCTGGGAATATTTTTTATTGTTTAGGGAGTCACCGAGAAATTCCGTACGTTCAAAACGACCAGTATAAAAGATGGAAACTCAGAGCTAGCCTGTAGTGTTCGGATTAGTGTGCCGCTGTATTGATGTTTGTTGGTGCCATGTATGTGTATGCGCTCAGTGTATGTTCGCCTGATGCTTGTAGTATGCGTAATGTGTCTACGTATGTGTGTATATACCTCGTCTCACCCTACGATGGACTAAAGGCAGAAACTACGAACCGCCAGATCCAATCACGGGCCACTTAGACATTGTGTGGTATTTCGCTTCGAAGCACGTATCGCTTCCCGCGTCTCGGATTACTGGTGGGATGGGCCGACAGTGGTTCGGATCGAGCAATGAGTGACTCAAAAATTTTACATTGCAAAGAAAGCCACGGCGTACTGGCTCTTTGCAGTGTCGAAGCTGTAAAAATGACGCAGCGTTTTTGGATTCGGAGCATTATTCGTCCAAACCTAATCAATGCTAATCGTGTCATAGTTTAGCGTGGAACGTGATTGGACCTGGCGGCCGGTGGCTTTGGCCTTTAGTCCGTCGTAGGATGAGACGAAGTATTGTACAGGTTCCCGAAGATCCCGACGCGAATTGGTGGCCTAAGGAAAATAAAAATACTTTTTTTAGAACATGAATTGGGCGGTACCTAGCGCCACCTTGCCTAGCTACTTGCAATTACTCTGCTTGACCCTGCCATCTGGTGGCAAGCGATTTAACCTTCTTTCACGCTACGCGATAAACAGCGGCTTCGAGTTGTTCTTTTGAGAGCGGCTTTTTTTTTCGCGGATTGGTTTGCCATCCCTCCGTGATGTGCGGTTGACGAAGGAATTGTGACTCGAGGAACAGCAAATGTAAGACGTAGAGGGCGTGAAGTAACTGGGTATCGGTTGTCTCCGTTTAGCATCGCAGTGCTGACGACGAGAAGACTGAGTAACTGCTTTCGAAACGGAAGTTTCTGTACCTGCGGGGGGAATCTGGCTTCGGAAATAAACACAGTTCGCGGAAAGCTCGTGTTACGTTTTTATTTGCTGCTCCTCTCGTGCCGTACAAGACACGCGTCCTCGTTAAGCCTCACTGAGTTCGATTTGCTCGATTCAGGGCCGCCATAATGAGATAGAGGCGAGGGAGGAACTATTTGCTCCCCTGCTTCAGGGACGAGAGAAAGTTTCTCCCTTTCTAAAGGAACATAAGTTACAAGACCGTTCCTCCCCTTAGTGAGGACTATCGATACCCTTTTTTCTAAGAGTGTATCCCACCAAAGTCTATCCTCGTCTGATCTGCAGCGCCCGTAAGACGCGACCATAAAAGCGGCGAGTCGACGTCCGTTGTCGCCTGCGTCCGTCTGCTATTCCGTCCCCGTCTAAAGATATCTGCAACGCTCACAAGACGCGACCATGAAACGGCGTTCTAGCTTTCCGTCATGCACGAGTCACGCTCCGATACAAGTGTATGTCAGCATCTGTCGATCTGCGGGAAATAGTGACCGAGAAGTCTCAAAAAGCAACAAATAAACAGGCAGTTATTTTAGCTTTTCGGTTCTTGTTGTTATTTTTCTTTCGCATGGCATCCGCGAGGAAGTTGAGTGAGCGTCATAAAGCGCAATTAAAATGCGACCTAAAAATGTTAGCTTTCGCAGGCCATGGCCACAGCAAAACTTGAGAGCTAGTTGTCTTTTGAAGCGAAATGACGGCAACATACACAAGCAAACTTGATGCGAGCCGAACGTCCGATTGCTTCCAGCCAAATGGCTCACACATTCTTACCTTATTACGGGAACCTGCATCTTTATTTAGCATCAACACGCGCAAACGAACAAAAATCAAGTCAGATCGAGCAACACATACAGGATGTTTCAAACTGTGGCCAGGCTCGTTAAATCAACCGCAGAAATCGTTTTTTCTTTTTCAAGAGCTTTTTTACTTTACTTTTTACTTTTAGCTTTTTTAAATCTGGTGATTTTCAGAACCTTCTAACCTACTGCTCCTCTCCCACCTCGCCTCCTCGCCTACCTTTCTTCCTCAGTCCACCCGAGGTTACATGACTTTCCCGTTAACCAATCAGTGTCGAGAATCTCACTCCTCCTCTCCTACCCGTCAACTAATCAATGCCGAGCCTCGCCGGCACGCTTTTATGGAGGATTTACTTTTGGGCTTCACGAAATTCCGAACACCTAGCCAAAAAAACTTTCAGCCTTTCTCATCTGGTGAAGGAAGACCAGCGGAGCTGTACAATAGAAAGTAATGGCCGGCCGCAAGTAGGCAAGCCAGAGTGGAAAGGCTGCCGCCATCTATAAGCGACGGCGGAAACCAGATACGTGGCTTGCCGCCGTCACCCATAGATGGCGGTACACAGACGCAGTGTATTCAGACATTTCTATTACACAACGCAATATATCAACCCCCCCCCCCCCCCCCCCCCCCCCTAAAAAAAACAAACAATTGAAGACGTTGTTATCAACGTTATCAGTGTGCAGTGAACGCAAACACAGAATGTGAAAGAAGAAACACCACTCTCATGGTTCGGAACATAATGAGCTGAGTGCCTTTTGAGTTTGGGGAGAAATCATGAAGGTTTGTCAGGAAAATGGCACTATGTGGATAAGTACAAGTGTAATATAAAATATTGTAAATGTCTTCTCGTTTCCGACTTTAAAGCTAAATTTTGGGAGAAAAAGAGAGACAGTGTTTTATTTACACGTCTTATCTCACCACTCCTCGCCCAGCGCGTCTATGACATGCTGAAGGAGAAGTGCTCAGAGAATTACTTTACTTTAGATTACCTTGGTTTTGGTAGGGAGAGTGACCCATTCCTCCCAGCTAACTCCCATCTGGAGTAACTCTATGTGCAACTTACGTCCCTAAATAACTCTTGAAAATATCGAGGACCTTAACTCCAAAGTTTCGGGCGAGAGTCTCTGAAAGGGCTTACAGAGTAACTCGAGTTCTGACTGCTACCTTGGGGCAGTTCCATAGCTAATGGGCATTACTCGGGTACTTACTGGCTGCAGGAACGGCATTGTGGTGTTCCTTTTGGGCCGCTATCTTGAGGTGTTTTGTTATTAGGGTTCTTGTCTGTGCCCAGCGTACTAGAACGAAGTATCCTCTGTTTAATACAGGGTGTCGAACCGGAACTGAACCGAACCGAAAACCGGAACCGAACCGTTATTTTGAGCCGAACCGGAACTGAACCGAACCGAAATCTTTTCCGCCATCTTGGAACTGAACCGGAACTGAACCGGAAAAAAATATAACGGTAACCGGTTCAAGACGGTTCACGGTATTTTTTTTTGTTAGAATTACAAATTTAATAATTGGGAATAAAAAATTGGCACATGCATTCCTCTACGTATTGATCAAATCGTCATATACAGAATTGCAATGTATAAAATCCTGGGTTTTTGCGGCGCTTTCTTATTGGCACTATGAGCCATGTGTCACGTCGTCACGTGACGTCATGACGTCAAGACATGCTGTCAAGTAATGTCACATCACGTGACCCCGTGACGTCACGTGACTCATCGCGTTAAGTCGATTCAAATTGAGGACGTCGCTAGATCTATTAACGTTGTTGA
Organism: Ixodes scapularis; assembly: GCF_016920785.2. Taxonomy (NCBI): domain Eukaryota; kingdom Metazoa; phylum Arthropoda; class Arachnida; order Ixodida; family Ixodidae; genus Ixodes; species Ixodes scapularis. Next base: position 65,653,642 of record NW_024609846.1, on the reverse strand, counting down.
TACTGTGACGTCACATGACATCAGAACTTCGCACAGAGAGTCACGTGACACCATTATGTGCCCGACCGTCATGATCCCGAGTCGAATTCTCTGGTTCATGACAACCAGCATCGCCAAACATTCGGGTAACGGCTCGTGTTCAGCTCAAAGATCATAATGGGCCCGAGTCCCACTAGAGCTAGAAACAGAAACAAACGACAGCGACAACCTCAGACACATGCAGCATGCTCGCGATGGTACATTTATACGCCTTTGAGTTGTTCGGTGCTCGTGAAGTTAGCACGTCCGTTTACAAGCCTGCAAATGGTACGCTCGTGTGCATGATGCTCGTGTTTGAGCATAGCCTTACTTTATTCTACAAAGGCTGTCAAATTGCCAAAGACTCTGGTTTAAGGCTTTCCGCTGTCGTTTGTTTCTGTTTGTCGCTTTAGTGGGGCTCGGGCATTACAGTCCAACAAAAACTATAGGTCTGAAGATCAGCCCATGCTCTATGCTTTGCCAACCCTGCGTATGATGATGATAAACACTGACGGTGTATATATTAGCATCAAATCACGTGGCTGATAGTTCTAATTGCGAGTTGGGGAGGGAAAGCTGTTTCATTTCTTTCTTTTGACTGCGTCTCCCATTTCGCGGAGAGGCAAACTAATGGATGTTTTTGCAAGTTATCAACGTCAAGGATTACATCTTAGCGGTATCTACTGAACTTAAGGTTGTATGTATGTGCTACAAATTAAAACCCCTACAGCTTGTAAAAAGAAATGTTTCACAACTACGAAGTGATATTCGTTTCGTAAACTGCCGAAATAACGAAGCATCTCAATATGTCTGTAACCTTTGTGTATGCTTGCGTGTAAGCGTACATGTTTGTTTATTATTGTCCTTTTTTTCCACCCCTGTAATAGCCCTGTGCAAGGGCTGACAGTATCAATAAATGAATGAATGAATGAATGAATGAAAAGAAAAAATGCTGTACAACCCATTTTACATGTATACACACCATTGAGGCTCATAAACATGTTTTCGTTGTTGCTGAACTGCCTCAGAAAGTTGTCCCGAGAATACAAGTGTTGAAAGGTCTAAATGTGACATATTAGTCCGACGTTACATAATACTATTAGTGTGCACGGGAGGGATACCTGAAAAGAAAGATCCTAGTGGCCTCAGGGGGATAGCCGAACTAAGTCTCACAGGAGTGTCGTTCTCAAGTTCTCCAAGATTCGACCACCCTGTATTTTGTTTAAACTTCACAGTTTGGTGCAAAGTAAAAGCAAGGAAGTATTACCGTCAACAAGTGACACAAATATAATTGTCGAATGAACACCACTCAATACGGAGCAGGCAATCCCTGAGGAATAAAAAGTATCTTGAGGAGCAACTAAAAAAGAAAAAGGAGCGGGGAGGGGGGGTAGTTTTAAAGCATACTGTGTCGTAAAGGTCCCTCTGCCCCGCATTTTCGGCGCAGACCAGAAAGCGTGGCCTGGAAGCGATAGTGACAGATGGGCAGTTGGTACAACTTTTATTTGTAAAAACACTCCTGCCAGAAAGCACGTTTTCGTCGCGCCAGATACTCGCGCCGTGCCTAACGGCGATGCACCAACAAGAAAAATGTGTGCCTCTCAAATACATAGCTTGCACTCAGCGCGAACCTTTTGCAGCGTGCATTTCACCCCACCGGATTTGATTTCCTCAGCAAGAACAACTCGCAAGGACCACCAGCATTTAGTGCGATTACGTCACGTGCAAACCATGTTAAACACTTCAGCTTTCTGGTGAAGTGCGACGTTCGCAACACTAGCAGTAAACGTCCAAGGTGTAAAGTTGTGTAGTATTTATAGCAGTCTCGCGATGATATACGGCAGCCTAGTGAAATCTTAGAGCACATGACTGATAAAGAACAGAGTCGTGAAGTAAGGTCCCAAAACAAGTGCACGTAAAACCTACGATAACATTAGCCTCCCGAGCCAGTATCTCGCGACGTTTCGAGCTGAGGTAAGCTGATGCCCAAAAGCGATTTATATTAGGATTCTATGAATCTTCGGTTGCCCTGCGCGCAATTTATGTTTAATTAGGAATATCATTTTATGCATTTCTATGCATCTCTTTTTGCAGTAAAGCGTTTTGTTAGATATATCATTTTATGCATTTCTATGTATCTCTTTTTGCAGTAAAGCGTTGTGTAAGGGATTATTATAAAAAAATTACCTGTCATCTCCTTATATCTGCACATTTCGTGTATTTGCCTTTCGATATATCATGTGACCACAGGACCACAGTCTTTTTTGGCATACCCTGCAACCCAGTATTTTCAGGGCCGGCCTTAGAGCAGCAAGCGCCCTGGGCAAACTGCAGCCGTGGCGCCCCCCCCCCCCCCCTCTATTTTCGCACCCAACGCCACGTTGTTTGCAAACATGCCACAGTGACCCAGCGCGAATGGTCGCGATTTTGTCGTTGTCAGTCGAAAACCAGATCCTAAAAACGAGCGACGTTCGCAAGCATTGAGAGTTTGTCGGCACCGGGTTCAAAGGTTCAAGAATCAATTATTTCTTAGAATAACCAAACTTCAGCTGTGGGTCTCTCATAAGAAGCTAACGTCTCATGGACAGAGAAAACAAAAGCACAAGTTAACCATGTCAAATACCCTAGAAGGCAACCTTCCAAGCCTTCGACATCGCAAATTGGTCAACGTCTTGCGTCATATCCAGGCTAGGCGCTATACTGTTTTCAATGGACAAAATTGCCAATGACGATATGCTGCCATCTGCCAGGGCTGATCTTCGGTATGCCTTAATTAGCTTTAATTTTGAGAAACTACTCTCAGCGGAGGCCACTGACACTGCCAAAGTGAGGAGGATCCTCAGTGACACCCACGTATGCGGGAATTTGTCACATAGATGGTTGTCCAGAATGAACTGGAGGACGTCCTGGCGAGCCCTGCATCCAGTGGGCAGAAGGCTGCATAGTTAGATCAGCTCCTCGCAGAGATCTGTACCGTGGATGCCTGCACTTTCTATGTGTCTCAGACTCTCAGTGGATGGTCAAGGCCTTTGCAAAGTTTAAGAAGTCTTGCTTTATCGGGAAGTCGGGTGAGGCCGTAAAGGAACCCCCAGAAGCTCACGTGCTGCTCCATCTGCGTGAAGCGTTCTTCAATCGAAATCTTACGGTGTCAATCATCTCGTAGAAGAACTCTCGCTTGAATTTTGTCTCGATATCATTAACCTCGTCTTGGCACTCATAACAGAATTGACGCTTTTTCCGCCGCAGTTGGGGGGCCGGTTTCATCACAATGTCAACACCCATGTTCTAGGGAAGACCGTTCGCAGTTTCTAGTTGAAGTTTCGTACCCGACATCGCGATAATTGTCGATGTAATCGCTGCATGCTTTCATCAGCTGGGTGGTTGCTACGACGTCCTTTATTTTGCATTGCATGTTCTTGCTTACAACATTAACTGGAAAAAAGAAATGTCGTACCATACAACAATGTAAACGAGAAACTTAAGGTCCGTGAGCTTCTCTGCAAGAGTTCGTTCTTCATGTCGGACGCAACGGTCTGCCTGCTGTGATTCGGCCATTCTTGCGCAACATTATAAATTTAGTTGTTTTTAGCGGTTTTCGGGATTCTTGCGGCGGGTTTCTGAATTTTGAGTTGGCAACACTGGTCGGCATTGCGAGTCCAGAGTCGTCGCTGGTCGCTCAGACACACACAAAAAAGAAAGAGCTGCAGATCCAAAAGTTCTTTACACATATTATTTTCAGTCGGTTTGAAGCCTCTGGGCACAGAGACTCACCGGATGCCCAGGGGGCATTAATTCGTTTAGCTTACTGGTAGAGACTCTAGAGCGAGCGTTACCCAAAGGGCAGCTCGAATTCCGGGAGGAATCGGATTCATTTTACCCCCGGTCAGACCTCCTGAGCGAAGGCATTCCTCGGCTCAGAATAATTTGCAAAGGGCGAAGCCTACATTTCCTGCGAGTCAATCAGGGACTATGACCGAAGCACGTAAAACTAAGAGAAAACATCCGTTCCATTAGTATTTTGTCCCGTGACTCACTCCGACACTCTGATTTGCTCGCCGATGAGTTTGGCGCCACCGATTGATAACTTGCGCTAAGAGTGCGGCATGCTGGCTCCATCACTTTTTGCGAGTAGGTTTTAGTCCGCTCGTAATTCGAGAGCTGTGCGGAGGTGATCGTTTGCCTAGTCGTTCATGATTCATTCCATGGCGCTTTGAATCTCACGGAGGAGAGGTTCTCCATAGTGAAACATCCGCAGGTGGCTGCGAGTTGATGGACGTAAGTTATAACAAGAACGTAGTCGTTGGTTTTGCGGCCGAAATGCCAAACAGCGAGCGACACCACCTTCTTCTACATAGGGGGAGGGGGGGGGGGGGGGGGGGGGGAGGGCGCCCTTCGCGATGCGGTCGTTTTTTTTTTTTTTTTTTATTATATCCCCTTGAGGTTTGAGCCCTGCATGACCTGGCGGCCCTTTCGGCGCCCCCCTATGAATGGCGCCCTGTGCGCCTGCACAGGTTGCCCACCCCAAAGGCCGGCCCTGAGTATTTTACACTGCAAAACAGCTAACAAAAGCACGTTTCCGAAGACTCAACAGCTGGCGCATTTTCGAGTATCTTCCTTCCGTGTCGGTCTCGGGCGGTTATGTGAACTTCATAAAGTCAGATTTATCGATGATAATATAAACATACTTAATTCCTGTCTGAAGATTTGGCAGCATAAATAGAAGATCCTCATCTCAAAGATATATAAGTAAATGCACCTTCAAACTATCTGAAAGATGTTCTGCAAATATTTTTCGGCGCTTTTATCCTCTATAGACACGTTATAGATGATTTGGGAAAGCTTTAATTATTTTTTTTTTTATTTTGAAGCTAATTTAAATAACTATGTGTTCCTCACGCATATATAACTTCTAAAATATATAGAAGTTTATTATCGCGTTTTCTATGTGGTGAACAGAACTTTTACGTGTCTGTGGGTCGGACCAAAACAAAATACACTGGGACGAATTGTGGAACTATGACGATTACACACGCAAACCGTCAGAAAAAGTCCAATTAAGTAGCTTCCCAATCGAGTAGAGCATGAAATACCACTTTGTTCTATTTAACAAAAAACATCAATTAGCGAGGGTGATGCTTATTTGCAAATTAAATTCACCCGGCACCTTGTCAAGAACAAACCTCAACATCCAGGCTATGCCATTTTATCCAATATAAGAAAATGTTCACATGGGTAAGCACTGTTTTAGGCCAGATTATATCTCAGTACGAAGGTGCCCATAGATTAGAGTGAACAAGTTCAGTCACTCCTTTTTGCATGATTCGTCGCCCGCATCACGGTGCTGAGAGCAAACAATGCTGGTTAGAAAAACAAGCATTGCGATTGTCGCTTAGTGTTTCTATAAAATATGAACTGGAAGAACTTGTCCTGTGACTTTCGTGACATTTTGAAAATTATACTGCTTTAAGCTCAGTCGTCTCGTCATCATATATATACTGTGAAACGTATTCCGTATAACGCATTTCATGATATATATGGCGACGAGGTGCCCGTTTCATGATTTTATTCACTGTAATTAATTCCTTAGTTCAAGGGCAGAACCACGATTCAATCTCTAATACTGCGATGCAAAGTTGTACCAATCACGGGTATTTAGGCAACCTACTTCACTTCGCGAAAACATTTCGATTCAGGTACAATGTATGTGACTCTGGCAAACGAGGGGATGTTGAGTCGTATGAACACAACGTTTTGTATGTTCATGTAGATTTTCTTTTCTTGTTGTGTAGAAATAAATAACATAATTTTAAAATTTTGGTACCTGAAAATAAAACTGGATTGAACAAACGATAGAAAAAAGCTATATACTGTAAACGACTTATTTTTCGTGGGCTCAATATTTCGCGATTTGCGTCAAAGCTGAAGTTTTGGAATAACTCGGGGGTTGTAATTTTCTCGACGCGGTGGAATCTCAATATAAATTCCAATGTGTTTGCATTTTACCGAAATTGCTCGCGGGCCCCATTTTTCGTGAATTGTAGGCGATTCGCGAAATTCTCAAAAATTAGGTCCTCGCAAAAATCAGGTCTGAATAGTGCCTATTGACAGAACAACGCGAAAAATATATTCTTAATTTAGCGGTTCAAACCGGTTTGAACCTTTATTTTTTGCGCCCCGGAACTGAACCGGAACTGAACCGAAATCCATGAACCCGAACCCGAACGGAACCGATAAAAATATCGGTTCGACACTCTAGTTTAATATGTCAGGAGGGATGTTTAGTAAAGTTTTGTTTCTCGTATTCACTCTACGGTTACTGTAGTATCGGGACGTTTTGTCCTAGTGTCTCTTAGCATGACCACGACGTGGGAGGGAAGGACGCGAATAGGCCTCCCGGATCCTGGAGTATTTCTTGCACTTTCGTCTCCTTGTTTCGTCGAGTCGCTCGTAGTACGATAGAAGTGTTTACCCGAGCAAGGTATGAGCTCAGGAGCTTGGGTCCAAGCTAATCAGAATGCGGCCAGTGCCAGCAGTGCGCCGGCGCGGACGAGAAATATCGTGTGATCGATTCGAAAGACTCAACGTGAACGCGTGTTAGTAAATAAAGCCGCAGTGGCATATTCCATTTATATGCACGTGGATTCGAATTGTGCCAATAAAACGCAATGAATAAAATAAATGCCCCAAAACAACCGTGTAGGATTATTAAGCCTAAAAAAATACAGCAGAAGTCACCTTATATATATATATATATATATACATATATATAAACGAACATATGCAAATGAACCGTACTTAATCCAATGAATCAAAGAATCAAAGTTTTCAGGAACCCGCCGAAAGCCAAAAAACGGCGGAGCCAGGATTTTAACTCTGGGCCTCCCAATATCCGGTTGGGTCGATTTTCTAAACAAACAACACCTTTTTTTTTATTCACACTTAGGTAATATAGTAGTCTGTCAGGACCTACCAACAGAAATTACAATGTATTGTTTATATGGCCGCTATTAGGACTCGAATCTCGTGCTATGAGAGTTTTGAACGGGATTTCACATAGACGCTCAGCTGAGCAGAATTTTTACCTATGTAAGGTTTTCTATTTAATGTTAGTGCTTACCTCAATATCTGAGCGTAAAAGCCAGTGAAGCAACAATATTTATCCTTACAATATTTATTTACTTGGCACTGGGGAGATTTCCAAGGTGTGTAAGTTTTGCCCTATGTATTGACGGAGAATATGTGTAACATCAAGACTCCCGGACAAACTTAAGTCAAGAGGAAAAAGTCTAAGTAACCCGGCATGATCACTGAAAATAGAAATGAAACTTAAACACATGACTAACACATTTGAAGCCTTACACGCCACAAAATAGTCGTTATTTTGCGAAAGAGTCCGCATGTGCACAAAATAAACCGTACTTCCTAAGCGTCAGATACTAAATCGCACATATTTATGTGCACTAAATATCTGTTTGACATAAGAAAATATGACAATTACATGTGAAGTCCGGTATTTCAAACTCAAAGCCGAAAGCCAAAGGCCCCTGAGGAATTCTCTAACGATCTGCATTCCCCCGAATCGGGAGGAAATAAGCGCTGTGCCCGCACTTGTGGATATACGGACTTGTAAACTTTTTATTTATCTTCTTTTCGCGCTGTTTTTAATTCCGATGAATGTATTACTGATATGTCGCAAGTGGCCGACGTGGGTTGCGAATCTGTGGCCACACACTCTGGAAATGCAACAGTCGATCAGACATGCGGAAGTTCGTATTCAACCAAAAAATCCAATGTAATAAAATTAAAAAAAAACGCATCTAGAAAATTAGCACAAGGTCGAAAGAACAAGAGACTTGTTTATTCAGCTTTATTACTCGTGTCAATTGTGCAATAAGACTTCGTTCTTCTTCAGAAGAAACTTTATGGTGCACTTGATCTTGGTTACAAAATAAAAAGACCTACCGTAAAATTAAGCTTTTTTCAATGCTGGGAGTACATTTTTTCCCAATAAATGAACCGCCTGGCTTTTAGAATTTTATAGTAACTGGAAGCTTCTGGCATCCCACAGTTTTCCCACCGTCTTGTACCTCGAACATAATGTTGATAGTTCCATTCTGTAAAGACCAGTGCGAAATAAACAGATTAAAAATTCGCGTGTTAAGGACCAGAAGAAGTGAAGTTGAGTGCAGTAGAAATAAATACAACTTCTTCGGAAGATGGTGTGTTTAGGGTCAGATATCTGCATATTTACGTCTCATTATTGGAGGGCCGCTGCGAAGATTCGTAGTGAGGCTGTCAGATACGGAAAGAAAGGGATACAATTTAGCTAGAAATCAATCATACAGAAACATGGCAGGCCACGGGGAAGAAAAAAGAGGTGTCTTAACATAGCCAGCCAAGGCGGCAGAAGTTTCTCGGGTTTGACATATCTCCCGACAGGAGCTCTGTAGAGCAGTTCAAGAGGACACAGCAGAAGGCGTGCCACGACGCAGCATCGGCATATGCCATGAAAGTTGCTGCGCGCGCGATCGCTTTCAGTTTATATGTCAACCACGCAAACAGCACGGTTTTGCTCCTCTCCTCCTTGCTGTCGTCTCTTCTCCTTTCTTGTTTTCAGGAGATTGAGGACCGAGAACAACAGCGGAGGCAGTGACGACGGGCAGCAGAGCGTGTAGTGGCTATCCGCATCTACGTGATGAGCAAGCTGTAAGCCTCTATTCAAGGAGGCAAGCGGAAAGAAGCGTTCCTTCTGTCAAGTGTAAAAATGATTTTCTTGAGTTGCTAGATGAAAGCTAGAACCAGATTTTTTATACTGTGTTTCAGATTAGTAAAATGTAGAATTACCTATGTTCGTTTTTTGCGATATTATTATGTTATGCGTGACTGTTGCCTGGCGCATTGAATAAAAAATCTATTTAGTTTTTGAACCGCAGACTAGCCTTTAGATGAGTCCAAACACTCTATATTTTTGTGACATATTATGAAATAAACGATCAAAAACAAATGAAATGAGCGAATAAAGAAAAGCGTACAAAAGCGGATCGGAGTACGGCATTTGCACCGGAATTTAGAAAACACTTGGTCTGCTCTGAGGAAGAAACACGATATATCTGCCGTGTCCTGTTTGGACATTCCTTAGGGGCTGACCAAACAGGAGACTTCAAATGGCGTGAAGCTACATGGTACAGTCTTATTGCGTACTGCAATTTGTTTTCGTCCGTTATTTTCATCGGGAGGAAAGTTTTTATTGTTCTCCTTGACGTAGGTTTGGAGCGTGTTCATCACGTGAGTTCGGACAGTCACTCACGAGCTCAGTTGGCTATCATTCTTCGCAGTTGTTCAGGTTTGAGCCTCCCAGAAAAGGGAAAGGAAAAGATACGAGTACAGAACGCTGTAATACGAGGGCGAAGAGGTGAAACCTCTTTGGCCTTCTTCCTGTGGCGACGGCGGCCGCGGGAGGGAGGCCGCCGTCGCCACAGATGGAGAGGCACACCATTGGTAGGTGGTGTGTGACGTCAATTCTGACGAATCCTGACGTCACGAAAGAGCCTAGCAGGCGAGGAGGAAATTCGTACTTTTCGTTTGGTTGATGTCCAAACTGAAAGCGGACGGGCGGACAGCAACTTTTACTTATACGCTGGAGTTGTTTCGCTTCACGCCATTTGAGGCGTCCTGTCTGAACAGCCCCTTTTTTAGAGGCCCTCGCGGTGGCGCCCTCGCGAGTCACGCAGCGCTCTCGGCCTTGAGAACGTGAGCGAATAAAGACGGCTCCTCGAGTGTTTCCCGTGGGTCTCCTACTACCCTAGAGGTGTTGCGCCATCTGACGGCATTTGTCAGAATCGCGAGCGAACCTTCGATGCACTTGTTTCATGGCGAAACTGCGCCGTTCAGACGCCTCTCTTCCATCGTGGTGGCCCTTCATGCGACTTGAATAAGGGTCATAGTTTTAGAGCGTTCAAAATTAACACAAGCGCATTTATTTTTCCCTGTAGGCTGGATAGTTCGGAGGAACTGCACAAAAAAAACCTTCGGGACCGTACAGAAAGTTTGAAAAAGTCTCAAAGAAAACAAGCTCGGCGAATGGGCCCGAGAAGGCAGAGCAGCCCCAAACGGCCAAGAAAGAGGAAATAAAAAGTTCAAAGTTCGAAGAAAAGCGGCTGTCAAATTTGCTATAAGTGCCACCAGCCAGGACATATCGCTGCGGGCTACCGGCGAGCAAGTGTATCTGTCAATCTGCTAACGGAAGAGAGTGACTTGCTTTTGCTTGACACATAGATATGACTGTAAACGGCGTCAGCTGCAAAGTGTTGCGAGACAGGGGTGCAACTTTCGGTGTCGTTCACCCGTCATTCGTTCAGCCAGAACATTTAACAGGGGCAGGCACTCGAAACAGGCACAAAGTGCTTGCCGGTAGCGAAAGTCGAAATGGAAGGCGCCTTTGTCAAGCTCCAGACGAAAGCCGCCGTTTCGGATAAGCTTCCTCAGAAAATTCCTTACATTTTTTTCCAACAAGTCAAAGCGGGGACTACAAAATGCAGGGATGGAGCTAGACGTGAAGCCCGTCATGGTGATAAGAAGGGCGCACACGAAGCGATTGCAGGAAGCTACCATGACGGAAGCTGTCACGGTATCGGAAGAAAATGACGCGAGCGAGACAGTCACCGCAGTTCCGTCCGCGACTGAACCAGAGCTCGACGATAATGAGGCCGCAACTTCTCAATCCAATCGAGAGCTGATAAGCCCAGTCAGCGAAAACTTTCAGCTTTTGGCGAAGGTTGATGATAAACACAGGCTAAGAAAGGAACAGCCCGACGATACGTCACTGCAATCGTGCCGGGAAAAAATTCCACGTAAACGCGAGGGAAGCACTTCTTTTGTCATGAAAGACGCTATTTTGTACCAAATGTTCAAGAACAAGCAAGGCCGTTCTCTCGAACGGCTAATCTTGCCGCAGAAGTATCGTACGGCGCTTTTGGGCTTGGTTCACTTTGACAGTTTGGCTGGTCATTTAAAATAAACAAAATCAAGAGCAGGTTGCTAAACGACTACTACTGGCCGATGCGCTTCAAAGATTCTGAGAACTGGGTACGCTCGTGCAATGTTTGCCAAAGGACGGGTTGATCAAATGAGAAGGTCAAGGCATATTTGGTTCAGGTACCCATAATTGGTGAACCATTCTGTAGGTTGGTGGTGGCATTGTTGGTCCTTTACCGCCAACTGCAGCAGGAAACAAGTACCTGCTGACGCTACTTTGTCCTGCAACAAAGTTCCCGGAAGCCGTCGTTTTAGCCGAGCTAAGATCTACAGCAGTCGTTAACGCGCTGCTCGGCGTCTTTTCGAGGGTGGGATTTCCAAGCGAAATCCAATGTGATCAGGGTTCAGTCTTCACCAGTGCGCTGACCGCAACCTTCCTAGGGAAATTTGGCATAGCCAGCCACCACAGCTCCGTGTACCATCCGAGTTTCACTGGGTAATGAAGCGCATTTGGCGTGCGCTTTGTTACGAAAAGAAAGCGGATTGGGACACAGCTGTTCCGTCAATGCTTTTCGCATTGCGCTCTGTCAGCCACGAGGCGACTGGATTTACTCTCGCAGAAGTAGTTTACGGGCGCGCACTAAGATCTCCGTTAACCATGTTGAAAGACAAGTGGGAAGACAAATTCGCCGATAAAACGGTCGTCGAGTAAGTGCTCGCCCTATTGAAGCGCTTGCGCGAATCGCAGAAATTGGTCGAACTGAACATGAAACAAGCATACCAGCGGGCGAAAAAGTGCTATGACAGGAACGCTCGGAAACGAACGTTTAAAGAAGGTGACAAAGTACTTATTCTCAAGACGTCCAAAGCAAATAAGCTGTTAGTAGCATGGGATGGTCCGGTGGTGGTGCAACGAAATATTTCTGACACTATCTACTTGGTGACGTCTCCTGGAAAGCGGAAGGAGGTGATAATCTATCACTGTAATTTAATGAGGCCTTTTCTCAAACGCACCGAGGTCGTTAGTATCGCTCTAAATGAGCCTGAAGAAGTTCTCATACCAATCCCGCCACTGCCATCCCCATGCTCGCTGCTTTCTACAGAAGAGATATGAACAGGGACAACTGAAGGTGCACGGTTGAATACACAGCAAAGGGAAGAATTAAGAGGTGCTAGACTCGTACAGGGCTTTGTTTAGCCCGCGTCCAGGTAAAACTAACCTGTTACAACATGACATCGAGTTTACCTCTGATCAACCTTTCCGTACGCGAGTGCGCAGAATTTCACTCCGTCATGAAAAGCTGTTGAATGAATCCGTCCAAAACATGCTGCACTTGGGGATAATTGAGCCAGGGGAAAGTGATTACATCTCCCCGATGTTCATTGTCGAGAGTGCCGGTAAAGAACCGCGGCCATGCATAAACTACCGAAAACTCAACGTGATAACTAAAATAAAAGTGTTTCCCATCCTGAACGTTGAAGCACTTCTTGAAAAAGTGTCGGCGGCGCGGTACGTGTCAACACTGGACCTCGTGCGGGGCTATTGGGAAGGGGATCCGGCCAACTCGTCGACAACCCATTCGTCGAATAGGGCAGTCCGTATTAGGGCAATTCGTCGAAGGGCGACTTGTCGCATGGGAAATTTGGTCGAAGGGCGATTCGTCGAATGGGTTGAATGACGGTCTAAGGTAAAAGTTCGTGGTTCCTTTTTAACTTCTGACCTAAATTTTCATTTGTTTTTGTACTTTAAGTTACAAGATTGAAAGAAAAATTACAAGAAGGCAAAGACAGGAGAGAACCTTTAGACAAGTTGAAAAATGTGTCATCTCACGATCGTCCCTTTGTTGCCTTTTTTATTACTTATTTTGTAATGAGCCGCCGCAGACTGTCGCCGCGAATGGCGTGAACGGGTGAGCCATCGACAATTTTGTAATGAGCCGCCGCAAACTGTCGCCGCGAAGCGGCGTCGACTGATCGGCCGGGTAGGTTAACACGCGCCCCAGTGATACACGAGCGACTTAGTGACCCTGCCGCACAGCACCGTGAAAGTGGCGAAAGCGGCAAGTTGTTACCTTCGACAAGAAAGAGCAGACTGGAGGTCAGTTTTTTAAGGAGAGCGCCAATGGTTCATATTTTTTTACGAAAGAGTTACACATAAAAGACAGAACACGGATTATTATAGGGCAATATTTTCTTTAAAATGTAAAGAAAAAAATTATATACTTGGCTTTAAAAAAGCGGCGACCAGTTGGCCTCTTCGACGAGTTTTCCTTCGACGAGTTGCCCTATGACGAATGGGCCTATTAGACGAATGAGCCGCCGACGAGTTGGCCGTCGACGAGTTGCCTTTCGACGAGTTGGCCTAGACCCATTGGCAAGTGCCTCTCACGGAGAGCGCTAGTAGGCTGGCAGCTTTCATAATCCCTCTAGGAACGTTCCGCCCGCTTGTCCTTTCTTTTAAACTTAAGAACGCGCTCTTTGTTTTTTCCAAGCTAATGAGCGAAGTGCTCAAGGGTGCCGAGTCTTTCGCAGTTCCCTACCTCGATGACGTGCTATTTTTTCTAGTAGCTGGCAGCAGCACTTGCAGCACGTGCAGGAAGTATTCGCTAGAATACAGAAAGCAGGATTAACTCTGAAAATGGCCAAATGTCATCTCGCCCATGCTGAAGTTCAGTATCTGGGCCACGTTGTGGGCCAAGTGAAGCGACGCCCGTCAGTAATAAAGGTTATGGCCATAGCGAATTTTCCTTTGCCGAAAACAAAGACGGACATGCGCTCTTTCATCGGTTTAGCCGATTATTTCCGAAATTACATTTCTAATACTGCGTATGTCGCAGGCCCATTCACGGAAGCTCTTCACAAAACAGAGCCAAATGTCGTGCGCTGGACTGAGGAACATAAGGACGCCTTTTTTAGGATCAAGGAGCTTTTAGCGAGCGATCCTGTGCTGACTTCACCAGACTACACGCGCACCTTCATAGTGCAGTGCGACGCGAGCAACCGTGGTTTGGGCGTTGTCCTCAGTCAGGTAAACGAGAAGGACGAGGAACATCCTGTTGTATACGCCAGCATAAAACTAATAACGCGCGAACGGGCATTCAGCACAGTAGAAAAGAGTGCGCTTGTATGGTGTGGGCTATCGAAAAACTCTCGTGCTATCTGAAAGGATCTTTATTTATTTTCGAGACTGACCACTGCCCTCTCATGTGGCTTAATCAGATGTCAAACAAAAACGGTCGTTTAATGAGGTGGAGCCTGGCACTCCAACAATTTACTTTCACGGTGCGGCAGAAGAAGGGCGAAAATCACGTCAACGCCGATTGCCTGAGCCGCATTCCTTAGTGTTCCTTATAGTTCTGCAAAAAAGTCCCCACAGAAAATGGTTGTTTTTTGCGAATTTTAGTTGGCGATTTTGCAATGTTCAGGCTTATGACTGCACTTGAATTCGTCAAGAAAGCGCGTTGCATTATTCAGCTCCTAATGATTTCAAGGGATCTGTACTTGCTGAGTTGTGGCGCCGGATTGCTTCCAATGTCGTTTCTGCCGCTCGTCTCCCAAGCCATTTCAGCTCCTCGGCTTGCTGCTGTCATGCCCGAGCTGCAGACTTCCCGAATGTTTGGGTCCTTTCTGGCTGTCTTGCTCATTCAAACCCCTCTCCTGCCACTTCCAAGCTTCGGAGGCACAGCAATGTCTTGCGCTTCAGCAGCCTTGCCCGAGGACAGAGCGGCATCTGCGCTTCAGCACTCTGGCCCGAGCCACCCTTCCAAGACCTGGCGACAGTGGCCTTCTAGCCTGGTCACTTGCCAAGACTCGCAAGCGTACTTCTATGAAGTCGTCGTCTACCAAGGCCTTCAGCGTGCTACATGCCTGTCTCCTACTCCTCCAGGAAGCACGGACTACGTCGAGGTTAAACGGCCGCAAGTCGGCTCTCGCCATTTTGGATGCTTCGACAGCTTCTATGTCTGCAGTTACTCAAGACGCGTCAGCCTGTTGGCCAACTTCCGACCTGGGTAGCTTTGGCCGAGCTGTAACAATAGCGGTGCTGGGCTACGCTATGCGTTTTCTCGGCTTCCTGATAAGATTAGTTGGAGCGGCGCGCGGGGTTGCATTTCTTTCTTTTTTTCCGGTCCTGATTAGATACAGAATCACCAAAAGCCAGTTTGCTTTTACGATAAAGACACATCGTCTTCCAGCAGCAGAGAGAGTCTGTCTGTTTCCATCAGCAGCCGTTCCGTCGTCGAACTGCCAGAAACATATACGCTACCAACTGAGCTAACCAGGAGTTAGACATCAGTAAAGCAAACGGGTTTTATCAGCTGCCACCAGCTGATAAAACCTGAAATAGTAGTATGTACTTACCGGACGTACTATTTCCGTACTAAAGTACAAAAACGTTTGAGAAAAAAAAAAGAAAAGCACGCATTTGTTTTTAATGCCTGCAACATCTCGCCATGGTTGTTCTGCCAAAGCACACATCTTCTCACACACGTCTCCTACATGATTGCACTGAAATCAAAGAACGAACTGCAAACATTGTACAGCACTTCGGCTGAGGGCAAATCTCCTGCAACATGCCTTTCAACTACGCAGCAGCTACCGCTGTCAATCGCAGCACACTTTCTGTGGCCGTTTGCTATTTTTGTTTCTATTGTTTGTGTGTACTGTAAGAACTGGGACTATACTTACCCCAAGAAACGACTTCGCAATTTCGGGCAGTTCACCACTAACGGACTGAGTGTAGGAATTTGGTTCGATCGGGCACTCGTTGTTCCATAGTGACCCGAGCATTTGTTCGGCAATGCTAGTGCCGCCGCACAGGTCGTACGTGCTGGAACAGGACACAGATTAATGAGAGAAAAAGAAACGTAAGTCACTGATAACCATGCAGTTAAAGTTACTATACGGCGCGCAAGTTCCCCTGCTTTTGGCGCATCTCGTGTGTTTGTTTCGCCCCCAAACGATCTCACGAGCTTCTGTTTGCCCCCGACCTCAACCATTGGCGGCACGCCCTTGGCTGCCTCGTCATCGTGCATTTCCCGCGGGTTCTCTACGTTGCCATTTGATCGGTGTACTCCTCCTCACTCTCCGATGCGCCGAAAACGCATGTTTTAGAACACTTGCTCACCGTATAGTCGGTGACAGTTTAAGAGTTAGGGGAAGCTCCCCCACCTCTTTCCGCTTTAGCAGAGAAATAAACATGGAGAGGAGGCGACTTTCTTTTCAGCGTTCGCTTTTCTAATGTAGAAAGAGTGGAGAGCAGTTTCCCTGAACTCTTAACCTGTTACCAACAACTCAGTTACGGAACCCCCACAGAGAATAAACCCCCACAGAGAGGCGATCCCCTCCCCCTCCCCCCCCCTTTCCCCAAAGGTCACCACCCGTCGTTCGAAGCGCCATCCAGGGGCTGTAATCCAAAATTGTATTCTTCGGACTCGCTCAATAAGCAGCCGTAGTAAAACAAGTCCTACTCCTCGCGTAGCATTACTAATTTCCCTATTTATGCGGATAATTAAGATGTATGCAGGTGAGGTTTTGATTATATATCTTATCAAGATATACAAGTCCGAAACGCCGAAAGCATCGCTTTTTCCTTCGATAACCCAATCTTGTAAGAATTACTTCGCACCGCGTATGAACAATGAGCAAAACTTGCTTTTTCCTTGAGGTGAAAAAGGGTATACAAGCCAAGAACTGAGCGGCTGCGCCTCTCCACCAAACATCTTCACTAGTTGGTCCAAACAGAGCCACCATAGCTTGCGTCAGCATAGCCGCCCGCACGTCTCGCAGCGTCTCACAGCGGGCGGCTATGATGTCAGAATGCCAAACTCTCGTTGGCCGATTGAAAAAAGAAAAAAAAAAAAAAGAAATAGTGTGTAGATTACAAGGCATTTAGAATTGAGGTCTACCCACTATCCTTCCAATCATAGCCAATCAGATCTCAGCGTCGTTCTGACGTCACCGCAATCACTGCGCCAGAAGCAGACGACTTGCTCTCCGCATAGGACGTGGCGACGCCAATGCGAACGCGTCTGCCGCTTTGCGGCTTATCGAGCTTCGACATGTTAGCTGCTTGGGGCGGGTCGAAGATCCTCTAACAATGACGTCAAGCGTAGGCCTTCTCTCTAAGGTGGTGTTTAGACACTCGGTGAAGCGCCATCTGGGCGCTGTGCTTCAAAACCAATGTAACATAGTTACCCCGGCAGCCGTCCCCAAAACGATGGCGAGTCGGACGGCTGGATGCGGACCTTGGGGGTAACTGGCCGTGGAAGCGCCTCTATGGGCCCTTCCGTAACTGAGTGGATTTAAACTTTCTTTCGGCCTTAACCGCTCATTCACACTGGAGGCGGATCCGCGTTCGCAAAGCGGTTGCGAACGCAGTTGTACAAAGATCCAGTACAATGGACCTTTTCCACATACCGACGGCACCAGGCGGTGGCTGCACGAACTAAAAATCGAGGAAGTGACCTACCTGCGCTACCAATGGATAATGGGAGCAACGGTACCAGTTTCTTCGCTCTCTGAGCAGCGGCGCCTGCCCAACGCGACTTTAAAGAGGGGCATCCGTGGCGTCCACCCAAACGTCGTGTTTTCCTTTCCGTCGACGTTCTTTTTTTGTGTAACACAATTATATATATGCTGCAGTTACGGGTTCTACTCGCTGTTGTACAGCCTCCTTCCGAATTCCCTCGATTTTTCGTTCCGACCTCCGCCGCTTGGCATCGGGCGCTCGCGCGTGCGCAGAACGCTTTTCGGAAAGGGTCCGTTGCACGCGCGCTCGATGTGCAACTATGTGCGTGTGCGTGTGCAATTGTACTGGATCTTTATAAAACCGCGTTCGCAACCGCTTTGCGAACGCGGATCCGCTCCCAATGTGAATGAGCGGTAAGTCCGAACACAGCCGACTCTACGAGTCGATGGAATCGGTCACATAGCTTAAAAAGTGAAACGCCATGCATACAGTTTTTACTTTCTCGCAGTCATGATCGTTCCAAGCTATACTTTAGCATCTGCTATATATTTTTACCTTCAGCGCAGCGAACGCAGCGTATCGCCGAACGTGCGCGCCTTTCTTTGGCCGACAAGCAGGAACTCGATATCTGTGACCAATCAGTATATGTGTGCGCAGCGCTACGCCGCCTTTGCTACGCTCGACGTCGGAGCACAGCAGAGCCCTTTGTTTCACTTCTGGGCGCAGGAGACGCCACGAGTTGATGAGATCAGTTAAATAGCGTATATAGCGCACCAAACATGGCGCTTGTTATGTTGTTTTACGCGTTTTATCATTGCTGAATCAATCATGTGCGGGAACGACTCAGTGACTCGCGTATTTGACAGTGTTTGATTGGTCCCATTTCCTTTTAATGAAAAAAACAGTGAGTGCGCAGGCGAGCTGCTGGATGTTGGTCATGATGTAGAATACCCGAAACTGTGGTAAAAGCTGGGTACCTTGGTCGAAGAAAAAGACAGGCGAAACGTTGAGACGTTCTTTTCCCCTGTCTTTTTTCTTCGACCAAGTTTCCCAGCCTTTACCACAGTCTCGGGTATTCTACCTCATGATCCTTCTCATATCGGCTAGGAGGAATTTCTCTACTTGGTTTCACTAATCGTAAGTCAGGGCTCAGTCGAAGGCTAAAAAAGACGCGCAAGCGCGTAAACACAGACCAAAATCTCACTGTCGCGGACGGTGCACTTTTCAACTCTGATGGAATTCGGTGCGAAGAAAAAACCTAAAGGGGTTGAAGACCAGTCCACAAACTTGCGACCACTTACGACCGCGAGCGCCTTCTTAGGATCTCTTATGGGTGAACACACTGACGCCACTTATCCGGCGGCTGTGGAAACTCGTGGCATTTTCGTATATTTACCATCGTTTTCGCGCGTAATTTTTTTTCTTGTGAGGAAAAGGGGGGGGGGGGGGGGGTTGACAATCGTTTGCTACTTGTATGAACGACCATTTCTCATAGGATCCGTACATTTCATCACCGAAATACCGCAAAACCTTCGCTATAGAGAAATGCAGTTCTAGGATGAAAGATTGCAAGAGCTCGGTTCGAAGCCGATGCAAGTGTGGGTGGACGGGCCTTTATACTTGGGACCGCGTTGGGCGTTACGCGAGCGCTCGTAGCCAATCCAATGGGTGCGACAGCCACATGACTTTCTTGAGGGGCGTAGAGACTCGCGGGGCGCCTTTTGTCGTGATACATTTATACGGGGCATGATTATATAGCTCGTAGCGTCCGCTCCGCCCCATTGCAGGTTACAACGGGATGCAGCCAACAACAGCATATGTGTGACATGGCGGATTTTCTCGTTTGCTTCTATGGGTCAGCGGGGCTTGAGCCCGGAGTTTAGCCTCAAAGTAGCCAATCTGATTATCCGCCCCGCGTAGGTTTGGAAACAATAAAAAAAAAGCCCCGCGTAGGTTTGGAAACAATAAAAAAAAAAAGCCGTCACTAGACAGGAATATTCTAACGATGCAATATATAGGAATACATGTATCACCATGCCGTACAGTATATACGTACCAAGAACCGATAAAGTTTTGTATGCAGTCTATTTCTTGCCCGTCGTTTTTCGTCACGGTTACCGTGAGTTGAGGACTGCTGTTTAGTTCTTGGGTAATGTCCAACGTGAAATCCAGAGTCATCGTTTGTCCCAGCACAGCATTTGTGAGTTTAAGGTCGCTCAGCTTGAAGGCTTGAGCATCTGCAAGGCAAAATCAGTCAGGCGATTTGGCATAGTCGGGCAAACTTGCATGTGCGCCAGGATCGAAATGAAACACCTTAAATGCTCTGATCCCGCGAGCAAAAATAAAGCTTTTTATCATTTTTTGTGCGCATTATTGTTTAGTTCAACATCTCTACAGTCGCTGACAGGTTAAGAGATCAGAGAGGGAAAGGAAGGCTGGGGAGGATGATGCAGGCGGAATGCTGGAGCGAGGAGGTTTTTTTTTCGTTATCTTTCAGCAATCCATCTGCTTCCTCCTCCCCGCCCTTTTTTCACCCTCTCCGTGAGCTCTTAACCTGCCTCAGACTATAGACCTTTCCAGCGGCAGTCTCGAACAAAGCGATTTCCAGCGCGCGTCCCTGGTTTTGAGAGTGTACGTCAGTGTTGCCCGACTGCGCTGAGCTGTGGGTTTTCTCGTCAGTAGGCTGTGGCAGCCTGCGTAGGAGCAATTTTGAACGCTGGTGGTGGCAAGATTGCCTCGCATTATTTTTTCTTTTGTGTTCTATGGCGAAGAGAATTTCTCGAAGTTATTAAGAAAGCGTTGAACTATTTTTGGGAACAAAAACAAACAAATGAAAGCTATTTACGGCGAGTCCGTGCGCGACAGAACAAATGCAACTGGGATGTTTGTTTCATTTTAGGCTGATATTTTTAACGGCACAATACGTTCAGCCATGTCAACTTACAAAGATCTTAAGTGCCTAGCATATTTGACCACACCAGAGGATAGCCGGACTGCATGCGCATTGCCTACTCACTATATGAAATTCAACGAGTCTCATCAATCGAACAAGATATATTGTACGCACCCCACGGTGCCGCGTTATCCGAACAGGATTTGAGAATGGGCTGAAATAACACAGCATATCCAATATACAGTGTCGACGATAGTCACTTCACGACGATCGGACGGAATCCGGCTTGTCTTGGAGTACGCTTTGAAGAGTGATGTTTTTTTACACAGCACTAAAGCAAATGAGCGAACGTGTCTATTCAGTTCCCATACCCCGGACCCTATCAGCTACTTCTCGCCTAGAACGGGAACATAGCCGGGAAGGCTTTTCGGAGATTATCTCAACGGAAATAATCCTCAAAGAACGTCGAACGGCCCGCGTCGCGGGCTGCCTGACGTTCGCTCTCTTCGCTCGCTCTCTTCGTTTGTTTCCTGCGAAGGTCGATCAGGCTACGAGCCCTGGTATTCCCTGGTTCTCAGAGCGGAAGATTACAAAAACACGCAAGCGTCCTGAACAGGCAAATAGAGTAAACTCTTTCAAGGAAAGCCGGCGAACTCCGAACACACAATGCAGGTGGAGAGTCGCGCTGACCGGGTTTCCACAGCTCAGGCGGGTGGCAGACATTTCTGGCTGATAAAGGTCGCTCGAGTCGCAAAATGGCGGAGTTAAAGTTGTTCCTCCCGGTGTTGTGGGAGGCAGGTTCCGCTTCGATGGTCTGGAGCGTGGTGGCACGAACGTCGCTGAGTGACGGGTCGACTCACTGCTTGAATAGAACTATGTGCATTTATTTACACTCTAGTTACAAGTCCCAACTTGGGAAACCATCCTGCCTCGTCTAAAGTCTCGACCCCCGTCCCCAATTTCTCTCCATCAAATCCAAAGTCCGAATCCCCCAAAATCCTCTCCGCGCTACTTTTGTATGCACGTAGGGGCCTCCTTTCCCCCCAGGAACCGACCAATCACTTCAAATTCCGCCACTCACACGTGGTACACTGTTCTCCAATGGTCGGCGAGCTGTCATTTTGGCGTCCTAACCGCCAAACCCAAACTCCTTGTAGAGTTGTTCTCTGCTATTTTCCCAGCCTGACTGGCGCCAACCGCTAAATTATTGCATCGGGCAAAAAGGACAATTTTACACTAAGCGGCAAAACCCTCTGCATACACGCACATTCGGTTATAAGCCACAAGCATCTTCCAGCGCGGGCTCTTTCGGTCCCGGTCCGAGCAGACCCCCGAAACCCGAGACGCTTCTTAACGACCGCGGGGGGGACCGCTCCCGCGTCGCGGCCGCTCTGGCCCCGCCGACCCAAACGTAGAAAGCTAAAAAAACACAATGCCGACGCAACTCTGGAAAGATAAACTTTCCTAACCAAAAGAAAACACGTTAATTAATAAGCAGGACTCCTAAATACTTAACTGGCGGCGGCCAGCGATCTGTTTCTGCAAAGGTCTATAGACGAAAACGCTCGTGAATGTAAGTAGGCTATTAGCGATCTTATTTGTCAAGTTCGAGTATCTAACTTAAGACATATAATCGCGGCTCGTGTATGGTTTGGAACCATTTCGTCAAGGTAGGCCAAAGTAGTGGCTATGCTTAAAAAAAAGGCTTTTGAAAACAATGTACCTTTGAGTTCTTAGTGCCAAATTTAAGATCTTCAGAAACCAAGACGCCGAAATTTAGCTGCACAAGGGCGAGAAACGTTTCTCCCAGTATTGACTCCCCTTACCGAGTAACATGAATCCGATCTGACGAAGGCGCGATATCCGGAAGTTACGTGATCACAGATAAGCCCTGTCGTGCTTTGCTGTCTTTTTGAAAGCGGAGCTTTTGGTGCTCGTTTTCATCGGTACGGTGTGCTTTGCAGGTCCTAACCCCACGACTAAATAGAGATGAAGAGGGTTCGTTTTTCAAGTGGAATTTTCCTTAAAATATCGCCCATCTTCGTTTTGCTTTTATTATGATCGCAAAAAAGTTTGTTTTCCAAAATTAAAATATTTTTGAAAATAAAGCCTGTGTTATTTATTATTGATGTTGTGAGGGTGCTCAAGAACAACACCTACTTCATCTTCATGATGATGATCATCACTACCGTTCTCAATTCTTCGATATTCACTTTCTCTGATCACTCAATAAGAAGTCGCTCAATAAATCTGTCCCCGGAATTCCCCATCTTGTTTTCACATTATTATTATTATCTTCAAATGTGACCCGTGTACCTTTCTCGGAAAGAAACAATCACTTGCTCTTTTATAAGAAAAAATAATATACCCCAACGGCTGGACCAATCTATATATTTCTTTACTTCAGCACTACGGCAGTGTGTCTTAAAGACCGACCAACGAAATTGCCCCTCGCGCCCTCCTCTTTTCACCCTCTCCCTAAAATCTCGTGATGGCAGGGGCTTCTTTTGTGTCGGCTTTTTTTGTAGGGATAATTCTCAAAAACCGCGAAATGAACGGCTAGCTGCGAGCGCCACAACGACCTTGAGACGTCCAGGTGTCTTCCCTCCTTGACGCGGGCACGCTCAGCCCGCGAGATTGAGGAAGCCAGCGCGACCGAACGCTTTTTCCCATAAGCTGCAGGTCCGAGGTGGAGATTGAGGGGACGTGGTATGGCTGGGTTCGTTCCAGCAGCCGCTTTCTGGCATCGCGCGGCTGCTGGAACCATTCCCTTGTCTGCAGAAGAATTGGCTTGCGCAATAAATGGTTCAGGTCGTTGATAATACATTTATTTCCGAAACTTATAAATCAAGTGGCTTTCCCAAATTTCTTCATTACTGTTTGAAACACATCTCCTCTCATAGGTTGTTCATCCTATTTTGGACTCTTTTGCGTATTTATTCGTCCTTACCTCTCCTTGATGACTGTTTTATAACTTGATAAAGACCTTTAAATATTGGCGCGGGCTTGCGCGATCAACGCTGTCCCGGATTTATCCAAAATTGGAAAGATTGGCGTCAGGAAGGGTTGAAAAAGCAAACCGAAATTCTTGCTTACCTCCACAACGCCCCATCGTTTGCACTATCGCAACTTCTCAGTAACCGAGCTGTATACCACATTTTACTCATGGTTACTATATATGTGGCCCCACAGGCTGTCCCGTTATGAGCGAGTCGACTTTTTAACGACCGGCGACTCTCCTGAGTGAGAATAAATATTATCTCCTTCCCACAACATCCACCCCTTTCTCTCTACCCTCCCCCACCCCCCTTTCCCGAGTTGGGGAGATATTAGGCCACTCCAGGAAGCAGCCTGCAGGCTGTGCTTTTCGGCTACTCATTCTCAACGCATTTGAACGTGGAAGTACACACATCACATGAACGACGCCCTGTTTATTTGCAACCTAAATAATGTGGCTCTACTGTTGGGGCCCAATCAATTTCATCAGCAATAATTACTTGTTACGACTTCATGGTGAAAGCGTCTTCGGCGTGATGCGACAAAAGTGGTCGATTCATAGGGAGAAATAGGTCCTCGTATTTATTTTGCGGAAATAGTCGCTCCTGTGACGCTCTAGTGCGTAAGGTCAACGCACCCAGGGAAGTGCGTAATACTTTAAAATTGTCGTTGACGATGAAATATTTGTGAAAAGTGCGTAAAATTGTTTACACCACAAAAGCATACCTAAACACAACAAAATATCGCAATTATAATGCAATTAAATGCAAAGGGGCAAGCGAGCTAGATAATAATGATGAAAATAATCCCTGGAGAAGGGGAACAAGAGGGACAAGGGACAAACTTAAATCTCCAAACACAGCTCACCAGTCACCTAGCTGTGTTTGGAGATTTATGTTTGTCCCTTGTCCCTCTTGTTCCCCTTCTCCAGGGATTATTTTCATCAAAATATCGCAATTGCAAAAAAAAAAAAAAAATGCAGCTTGCGAAAATCGTTGTTTTCCCCCCTGTCTCTCTCTCTCTCTCTCTTTTCGCGCCACTACAAAAAATAGCGTTCGAGCAACGAAATTTTATCAAAACCTCGCTTCTTGAACATAGGACAGCAGGCTATACGGCAGTGAATCTGCCAGGGAGTTTGTAGAAATAATGGGCGACTATTGAATCTAGCCTTCTGCACGAATCATGCCCGGGATATTTCCATTTTCCTTCCAGGGGATTAGAAGGCAAGACGCTGAAGGAATTTATGTGCACTAACAGGCTGCTTCTACAAGAAAGTACCAGATTTCTAGTGCATGTCAGTCTACATGTAAATAGTTTAATCAGTGTGCACAAACATGCGCGGCCTGGAGGATGACATGGAAGCACGGCGGAAAGCAGCTTGCTGGAAATAGAAGTCTCTATTGCATTGCACTGGTGTGAAGAATTATTACGTATTTTTGTTTTATATCTGTGCGAAAATAAAAACAGCGTTTAGAAACCGAACTCTGTGCGTTTTGAGAAGCGCCGAAAGGACATAAAAAACCGGGACAACCTGAACAATACGACCTTGCGTCACTCAGCTTTTCATGGTTTCTTGTTTTTCCGGATTCTTTCAAAAGGAGATGAAAAAGTATGAACCGATTGACCCGACTTTCCACATTAGAGCAGTTCATTTTCATTCCGAGAGGCTCTCTTAGAGCGTCTTGCAAAGTTCAGCTTGTGCTGGTCCGTTTTTATTTTCGGTTTCTTTCAAAAAGTGAGCTCTAAGTCACTGGACCAACCTACCACATTCAAATTTTACGGAAGCGTAGAGGTGGTTGGGAGGGCCAAGCGGGCAAGGGTTGCACGCCTCTCGAACCACCGTCCGTTACCTTTGTTTAGTGGCTGGGCTTTGCGAGCAGAATGCGAGCTTGCTCGAGTAACTTGCATCCGTTCAGAAGATAAACCCCTCTAAACGACAATCTCCGCCGCCTGGGAAGAACGGAAGTGGCCGAACGAGACGTCTTAGGGTTTTGCGTCACGCCTGCATTTCAAGGGTCAGACTTACTGGTTCCCGACACCAGGACGATTGACGGCTCCGCCCACGTCTTTGATTGTATATTGATACGGAGAAGAAGGATAGGAGCGCGACGGCCCGCGGCCGTAGTGCGTTCTGGCTCGCGCTCTGACGGGCAATCAGATTAAAAACCTACCGCTGAAAACCACCCCGTGTATCATGGACGAAAACATGATAATCATCGAATGGGAGTGAACGTAGAAGTATAATGATCCGATACAAAGCTTCCCTTGATTCCTAAACGAATTATGCCATAGCCAAGTACACCTTCACATCAAATTGATAGACAGAATTGAAGAGAAGATTGTGTGTTTCTTGAAAGAGATTTCGGCCCCCTTCTATCCGGTCCGCTTTCCTATACGCCTTCAATAACGTGGGCGAATCTTTCCTTTTGTTGCATTTCCACTTCTTCGCTTCTGCAGATGATGAACCTGGTAGTTCGGTCCAGTGGCTTAGAGCTCACGTTTCGAAAGGAACCGAAAATAAAAACCGACCAGTACAAACTGGACTATGCAAGACGCTTGAAGACAGCCTGTCGTAATGAAAATGAACTGCTCTAATGTGGTAAGTCGGGTCACTTGGTTCATAATTTTTCATTCCCTTTTGAAAGGCTCCAAGCAAACAAAGAACAAGGACAAGCTCCGGCTGTCCCGGTTTTTTATGTCCTTACGGCGCTCCTCAAAACGCACAGGGTTCGGTTTCTAAACGCTTTTTTTTTTATTTTGACACGGAAATAAGACAAACATACGTAATAATTCTTCACACCAGTGCAATGCAATAGACTTCTATTTCCAGCACGCTGCTTTCCGCAATGTTTCCATGTCATCCTCCAGGCCGCGAATGTTTGTGCACAGTGATTAAACTATTTACATGCAAATCGACACGCACTATAAATCTGGTACTTTCTTTTAGAAGCAGCATGTTAGTGCACATGAATTCTCTTAGCGCCTTGCCTTCTAATTGCGTGGAAGGAAAATGGAAATATCCCGGGCATGATTTGTGCAGAAGGCTAGGTTCAATAGTCGCCTATTTTTTCAACAAACTCCCTGGCAGATTCACTACCATATAGCCTGCTGTCCTTTCTCCAAGAAGCGAGGTTTTGATAGAATTTCGGTGCCCGGCCGCTATTTTTTGTAGTGGCGTGAAAAAAGAGAGAGAGAGAGAGGACAACAACGATTTTCGTAAGCTGATTTTTTTTTTTTTTTGTGCCATTGCGATGTTTTGTTGTGTTTAGGTATGCTTTTGTGGTGTAAACAATTTTACGCACTTCCCACAAATTTTTTATCGCCAACGACAGTTGTAAAGTATTACGCACTGCCTCGGGTGCTCTGACCTTACGCACTAGAGCGTCACAGGAGCGAGTATTTTAGCAAAATTTGAATCGACCACTTTTGTGGCATCACGACGAACGTACTTCACCATGAAATCGTAACAAATAGGGATTGATGATGAAATTGATTGGGTCCCAACAGTGGAGCAACATTATTTAGGTTGCATATAAACAGGGCGTCGTTCATGCGATGTGTTGACTTCCACGTTCGAATGTGTTGAGGATGAGTAGCCGAAAAGCGCAGCCTTCAGACTGCTTCCTGGAGTTCCCTAACTCGGGGAAGGGTGGGGTGGGGGGGGGGGGGGGGGGGTAGAGAAAAAGGGGTGGATGTTGTGGGAAGGTGATAATATCTATTCTCACTCAGGAGAGTCGCCGGCCGTTAAAAAGTCAACTCGCTGATAACGGAAAAGCCTGTGGAGCCACATCTATAGTAACCATGAGTAAAACGTGGCATACAGCTATGTTACTGAGAAGTTGCGATAGTACAAACGATAGGGCGTTGTGGAGGCAAGTGAAGCAAAGACCTACCTTACGATTGTGCCGTCTTCATTAGTAGCAAGAATTTCTGTTTGCTTCTTCAACCCCTCCTGGCGCCAATCTTTCCAATTTTGGATAAATCCCGGACAGCGTTGATCGCGCAAGCCCGCGCCAATATTTAAAGGTCTTTACCAAGTTATAAAACAGTCATCAAGGAGAGGTAAGGACGAATAACTACGCAAACGAGTCCAAAATGGGATGAACAACCTATTGGAGGAGATGTGTTTCAAACAGTAATGAAGAGATTAGGGAAAGCCATTTGATTTATAAATGTATTATCAACGACCTGAGCCCTTTATTGCGCAAGCCAATCCTTCTGCAGACACGGGAATGGTTCCAGCAGCCGCGCAATGCCAGAAAGCGGCTGCTGGAACAAACCCAGCATACCACGACCCCTCGATCTCCACCGACCAAGCGGCCTCGGACCTGCAGCTCATGGGAAAAAGCGTTCGGTCGCGCTGGCTTCCTCAATCTCGCGGGCTGAGCGTGCCCGCGTCAAGGAGGGAAGACACCTGGACGTCTCAAGGTCGTTGTGGCGCTCGCAGCTAGCCGCTCATTCCGCGGTTTTTGAGGATTATCCCTACAGAAAAAGCCGACACAAAAGAAGCCCCTGCCGTTACGTGATTTTTGGGAGAGGGTGAAAAGAGGAGGGCGCGAGGGGCATTTTCCTACCTTGCGGAAAATGGTTTCGTTGGTCGGTCTTTAATACATTTCGCTTGGCGAGTAACGCAACATTGAGGCCAAAAGCTAAAGTGTGTAACCTACTATAGAAGTGAAAACAAAGCCTCACGTGTTTGGCGTCTTCTTGGTATTAGATGCGCAGAAAAGAGAACCCATATTGCAACGCTCCTTTCCGGAGAACTCGAATAGCTAAGCGTCTTGAACTTCCACATATTGTGTGGCAAGAGATAGGGCCACATAGTTGAAGCGTGGGAATTCATTTGTTTTTGCATTTCAATAAATTTGTTTCAGTTGTGCGAGTGTCTTTATTCTTGAAGTTGCCTCCGTCTAGCTGGTGCGTATACAATATTCAAACAAAAATTACGTAATTACATTTACAAATAAATATAATGGGAATTTTATATTTTTTATTTCGCCGCAGCAGGTCCCGACAGGGTCCCAACAGTTGTGAATACAAAGCTCAATGGCAAAAACAAAATATTAACGACGTCCCCCCACGACATTCGAAATAAGGATTTAAATCACTCCAAGGTTTGCATAAAATGCATCAGTGTTTGGTTGTCTGTGGTTATTTGAACCAGTAAGCGGGTTTTGACCTAAGGATTTCATTTTTTGACGCGCTTAATTCCCCAAAAGTAACACCTCTCGCCTTAAATGCTTGTGAGCGTTTTGTCTTTCAGTTGCCTGCAGGTTCATAAACTTGCTTACCCGAGCAAGGTGTGAGCTCCGGAGTCTCAATTGAAGCCAAGCAGAATCCGGCCAGAGCCAACAGTGTGCCGACGTGGACAAAGACCATGGTGTGCTCGGTTAAAGGGGCTCGACGTCAGACACGGTACGAGATGAGACCAGACTGGTATCGCATTTATATGCATAAATTGAGACTGTAGAAAAAAAAACGCCTAGAATAAAAACAAAATATACACGAGAGCCTTTGTGTAGCGGTATTAAAGCAAGAAAAAACTACTCACGGTTCACTTTAGGATATTGCATTTTGTCATGCCTGACGCAATATCGTAGTTGGAAAAACAGGTCAACGGCACCAAGGGGCACAAACAGGATGCAGCCAAGGCTAGGACCGAAATCTAAAATTAATAACCGGATGAATGCGAATGAAAGGCTGAAATGTGAATAGTGAAATGTTGACTCGGTATCAATTCGCAGAAATACATCCTGGCAATGATAGGAAGTTAATTCATTTATTTGCTTTTGTTAGAACCTGCGAAATCCAATTCATATTCTTTATTTTTTCTTCAAAAATAAAGGAAGGGATCGAGAGAAAAAAAAAACGCTAAATTGCTCACAGTTATCGGTAAAAAATAACATTGACTTTACAGGGCGCAAGAAAACAGAGCACATATCATTAATAACTTGTCATGATGTCTTGGTGCGATCACGCATGCTTCAGCGAATTATGTTCAGCTTGAACCATGGTAGTCTTGGAAAACCCTGTTCTATGGGCGTTACTGTTGGGCGCGTGCGACCCTTTATATTTTCGACTTCTGAATGATCCGCCGCAACACACCGTAAGCGCAGCTACGTTGGAATGTTGAGCACATCCGTTTATATTTCCTGGGGTTGCGCCTCGGCGCGCTGCGCGTCGGCGCGCATTGTACCGCAAGCATCTGGTTCCTGCCGGAGTGACGCCGTTCCGCACGAAATGGATTCCTTAGAACGACGTCTTCACGGACCATTAAATGTCTACCCTCATAAACGCTACCAATCTGAAGAATAGCGAACATGCAGAAAAAAAGGAGATGATACTTTACAAAGCCTTAAAATTACGGCATTTAGCTACAGGCGTTCTATTCCTTCTATATTCGAATTGACTACGAGGTAACTGACCAGTACTAAAGAGTATTCTGCAGTTTTCGTTTTTAAAATAATTTAAAACATACGAATGTGCTATTTGAGCAATCAACAGGAAAAGATAAAGCAATGACGCTCGTGTAGGTCGGAGTTCCAATTTATATAAAATAAGAAAAGGTAGTTTTGATTCTCTCTTTTCCCTGTGCTGTGGGTAGGTTGGTAGACCCTAAGTCAACGTGGAAGTATTTTAGTAACTTCGAATGGCAAGGCTCTAGATGGAAGTTGTCGAAGGAAAAAATCATGAAAGTAAAAACGTCCCTTGCCACGTGTAATTTATGCTTGAATCAGAAGGGTACACGCAGTGGAGGATTCAGAGGCGGATCCGGATGTCCTGACCCCCCTCGGGAAATACCTGCATCCGCCCCTGCGTACATACATTATGGTAAATCTTGCGTGTGTAACTAAAAGGTAACATTTTACAATTACAATTACTTTTGGTTAAAAATATTCGGTTTTATTTACCTGAATATACTTAACAAGAAAAGTAACTCCCTGCTACGTACAAAAAAAATCCTTTACATTACCGATTGCTTGAGATATTTCAAAGGACAGATTTTCTCGTGGTTGAAAACTTCCATTTCGTACTTTTCATTTCTTTAAATTAGAGACACCGGATTACAATCCACTCGTGTTCTTAATACACTAACTTTTGTAGATCATCCTCCTGACGGTTTCTTGGTTCGAGAATATTTAGTAGAAAACTTACAGAAACAAAGTGTGCCATTAGCGAGAGGAGGGGAAATTGGCAAGGGTTACAAGTAATTTTCGTACTTCCAAATGTAGTCGGATTACTTTTGCGGTTACTTTCTGATAAAAAGTAATCAAACGATTACAAAATAACGTTAAGCAGTAATCGATTACAAGTAATTTGATGAGTTTTAATGAGCACGTGCCGTACAAGTCTGATTCCGGTTTACATCATGCTTACTGAAGAGAAACCATGCAACACCGAAGCATGGTCTGTAAACATCACCTTGTTATTTTAATGTGACCTCGTATTCCTTCTCAGGTTCCACATTGCCTTAATATGGCACTGACGCGGAAACAAAAAACAAGTTTACTTTTAAAAGTCATAAATTGCACACTTCATTTTTTTTTTCCTTCTCCACGAAAAATGTTTTTTTTTTGCGAAATATTTACGCCGTTAGACGCAATTTAGGTGGATATCACGGTCCTAAGCCCCTCCCACAGATCACTGGCCCCGACCATCACTACTGGATTTCTTTTCTTTTCTTTATTATTCTTTTCTTATTCTTTTTTTAAATACACAATCGTAGCTTGGACCCATAGCCGTGGAGGCTAGTCGCGGGTCCAACATTAGAAATAACCTTTACAATGCGGCAGGCAAACAAAACAAATGTACGCACATGTCAAAGTATTCACAAAACAATATACATACTTATTGAGAAAAAAATATATAGGGCATGATATTGAACTTAATCATTGGCTCGCAATTTAGTTAAATACTTCTTTAAGGATGGCAATATATTGGGTTTACATTTGATGTCGGTAGGGATATCATTCCATACCAGGGCACCGTTGAATTCAATAAGGCTTTCTCCATAAACATTTCCACAAGATGGCAAATTAAACAGATTATTTGTTGCAGCTCTCGTATTCCGTGGCTTGGCTGCGTGGGCGAACACGCTCGCAAGCCTAGTGTCTCCCTGTCACGACGGCCGGTGGGTCTAGTTTCGCGTATCACACCGCCTGCTAGCCCGTGCGAGCAGACGCGCGGCACAGCCACTAATCTTTATGTCTATCTACTGGATCACGGTTGACCAGCTCCGCCTATGGACGGGAATGCGGCCACGGTCGGCCATCTTTTTAGTAGAGTTATATTATCTCTAGCCATCATAGTAATATGGCGGACAGAGCTGTGGCGGCAGGCTGCTATAAAAATAGCCGTGGGTCTAGTAGACTGTACCGTGGGTGATAGTTCTTGCTTGAAGTTGTTTGACGAATCAGATTCTCGAAACCCGGCGTGAACGGTAGCCCCATCTTTGAGGCACCGGGTGAAAGCAGCGCAGCTCGCATCGAAAGCAGACGCACTCTTAGAAAAAGGGGTATCCACAGTCCTCCCGAAAGGGAGGAACGGTCTTGTAACCTATGTTCCTACAGAAAGGAAGAAACTTTCGTCCCTAAAGCAGGGGAGCAAAAGTTCCTCCGTCGCCTGCATCTCATTATAGCGGCCCTGAATCGAGCACATCGAGCTCAATAAGGCCTATTGAGGACGCTACGTCTCTTGCACAGGACGAGAGGAGGAGCAAATAAGAGCGTAACAGTAGCTTTCCGCGCACTGTGCTTATTTCTGAAGCCAGCTCCCCCCCCCCCCCACCCCCCCCCCCCCCCCACAGGCAAAGAGTCTTCCGTTTTAAAAATGGTTACTCAGTCTTCTCGTCGTCAGCACTGCGATGTTAAACGGAGACCACCGATACGCAGTTACGTCGCGCACGTTACGTCTTACCTTTGCTATTCCTCGAGTCACAATGCCTTCGTAAACTGCAAATCACGGAGTGGTAAACCATTCGTGATACCGAAAGCCGCTCTAAAAAGAGCGAATTCGAAGCAGTTGTTCCACGATAACCATTGCGCTGAACTTTTGCCGAATCGGAAATTCGGCGACGATTCTTGGGACTCAGCAAAGTCGAACTTTTGCCGAACCTTTCTCAAGATTCGGCAATGAATTGTATTTGACTGGAGTCTGCGGCTTTCCCCTTTGCATCGGGTGATCAACAGTAATTGATACTGGATCTAACCTGGTCAGTCGTGCCTCCCGCGACTTCCGCTTCCGCTTGGTGTTCCGTTGGTCGGCTGCAGTCCCTCCGCCGATGTGTCTCTCTCCACCAGACCTCCAGCCGCCTTTTCGTCACCTCTACCGCCGGCCGAACGTTCTTTTGTTCTTCCTCTCCTTGCTCTTCACCGATACGGAACCCCAGTGCTACTGGTAGCACCGTCGCACTGGGGACCGGTACAATCTGCTGGCAATGCAGCACCAGATGCTCCGTCGCCTCGTCGGTCTGCCCGCAGATTGTGCACGTCCTCTCCTGTACTTCCGTGAACCTGGCTCTCCACACCCGGGTCCGTAATGTACCCATGCGGGCGTCTGCAAGGAGTCCACTTCTTGTCGAGTTGTCGTACCAGGGCTCTTTCCTTATGGCCTCCTTCTCTGCGTAGTACATCACGTGGGACGGCTTCCCCGCCGCTCCCGTTCTCCACCTCTCCATTTCCACTGCTCTGATGCCCTCGCTGATTACCACTGGGCCCACCCGGGTCTCGCACGCTGACTCCAGCCAGATCGATTCGAACCCATAGCGGTCCCGCAGCCTTCGGAGGCGGTGCATCCATTTGGAGCCTCTTTCCTGGTATAGCATGTAGCGCAGGGTGCGGTGGGCCCAATTCCTATCCGGGAGTCTGTGCACTCTCATCTCGTACAGTGCCTTGGCACTGGCTTCTCTGGCTTCAAAGGACGACCAGCCTAGGTCCCCCTGGATACCTTCGTTGGGTGCTGTTTTTGAGACTGCCAAGGCAATCCTTCCCACATTTTTCTGTCTTCTCTCCAGGAATTCTCTTGTTTGCGACGAGGGGACAAGCACGCCATTCGCGTACGTGAGTCCCAAAACGATGGCCATGTACCACAGTCCCCGCACCATTTCGAACCTGATGAAGGTGCAGGTCGTCTTCTTCGCTAGGACTCCTTTCCCCCTTATCGCTTCTAGTCTCTTCTCCCGTACATGGGCCTTCAGGTAGTTGGACTCCGCAGTCAGGGTCGCTCCCAAGCAACCCTGTCGGGGTTTTGTCTTATCAACTTCCCTCCCTGCGGGTGCCACCGTTGTTCCTGTGGTTCTTGATTCCGTCTATCTCGATCTCCCCAGACTAAGACCGCACATTTGCTCTGGTGGAAACGGAGTCTAAGGTGCGTGTTAAGCTCCACGCAGATGTCCCGAAGCATTTGGAGGTCCTCCGGCAAGTCGGCAAGGAGCACCAGATTATCGGCGTACATGAGCGCCGGTACACTCTGTTGCTTCCAGGCTCCCTCCATCCTGTACGATAGGTCGAAGCCCACATCTGACTACTTCAGTGCTTTCTCCAACGGTGCTACATACAACATAAAGAACAAGGGGGATAGTGGGCATCCCTGCCTGAGACCTCTGGGTACTGGTAGACGTTTGGTCATGTGGTCCTCCCACTCAATCCGCACCAAGACCCCAGCATACAGTGCCTGCAGCAGATTCACATCTGCCTCGTTTATTCCAAGCCCTCGTAGTCGACTCCAGAGTATGTTCCGGCCCACCGTGTCGTATTCCCCGGAGATATCCAGGAACGCTGCGTAAAGTGGTCTGCCCCCCTAGGCTGCCACTTCGATGCACTGTGTTACCTCAAATAGGTTGTCTTCTATGCATCTTCCTGTTCGAAAACTGTTACGCAGCTCTCCCAGCACTTCAGTTTCCTCGGCCCATTTCTGCAGTCTTGTTCTGATTATCTGAGTGCACATTCTCTAGAGTACTGATGTGATGCTGATTGGGCGGTAGTTACCGAGTTCAGTCTTTTCGCCTTTTTCCTTGCACAAGAACCTCATTCTTGTTTTTTTCCATGTCTCCGGTACTTGGGCATCCCCGAGGATCTCTGTGAGGTTTTCGGCCACCATTGCTCGCATTATCGGTCCCCGACCCTGAATGGGTGACATGGGGATCCCGCCGCTTCCCAGTGCAGTCTTTGCGTCCACCCTCCGTGCCGCTCTTGTAGCTCCCCATCTGTGGGTCTTACCCTAAGCACCGTCAACGGTTTTTATTGTCCAGATCAGAGATTTTCTGATCTCCCTTCACACACATTGGTTCTTCTGCCCCGAACACGTTCCCGTACCATGGTTCAATGATAGGGATGCACTGTACACCCGACGTCTCCGCTCCGGTTTCTGGCTGTTTCAGCATCTGGGCGTGAATCGTTTACCTGGCCTCCCCCCGTAATCTCCTCCAGAAGCGCTGTGGTGCACTCTTTCTAGCTTTCCAAAGTTCCTCCATAAATCGTTGGTTGCACCGCTGTTTACTCTCCTAAATGCATGCCGCTGCCTCCTGCTTGCAGTTTCTAAAAAGTTCCCAGGCTCTGTTGACCTCCTCTCGCCTGCCATTATTGACGATTCCGCGGTGGTACCGGCTCGCAACTCTTATTTATTTCACCGCCGTGTCCACCTCGTGGTTCCACCAATCTTTCGGTCTTCGCCTCCGTTGGGATCGTGACCGGATCGGCTCCTCCAGGGCCTTTTTCATTGCATTTTCCATGTCTTTTTATCCCCTGAGAGGTATGTTCAAATCTTCCAGTGTTGTTGCTATCTTCTCTATTCCCCTCTCCGTCGGATGCCCTGTTCTATGTTCCCGTTTCCCTTTCTCTGTTCTGTCCACATGTGTCTCAAAGACCAATCTGAGATCTGAGGTGATCCTGGTCGCTCCCCAGGTTGCCAGAGTCATTCTCATTCATCTTCATGCTCGTCAGCCTGTCATATATACTCTCGGTGACAGTAGGCCATAGTCTATTCTTAAGCATTGACCTCTCGCTGCCCATGTGACAGTTCCCTCACATTTCTCCTCCAGGTTGCTCACCACCATGTTGTTTCGTCTATGTAGGTCCATCAGTCGCCTGCCATTGGCGTCCGTCTTCCCGTCTAGCTCCTCTAGATGTCCGTTAAAATCCCCCAACACAATCACCTCGCACTGCTCCTGCAGCTCTTGTTCGTCTTGCTTTAGGCATTCGTAAATTTTTTGGTTCAGTTCTTTCTAGCTCCCGAGCAAACATACACCACTGCTATGGCCACCGGTATACCCATCAGCTTCCCCAGCATCCACATGTGCTCTTTACATTCAGGGGTCCTTCTGGTCTGCTGTTCCGTTTTGATCCAAAGACACCAAATGCCCCTCCTCTTCTGTCATCCGTTGTTCGGTTGCAGCCCTTCCACACACCTTCCACATAAAGTCTTGGTCATGAGGTGGTACCTCTTCCCCTTTGAGGTGAGTTTCTACCACCCCAAGCAGGGCTATTCGTTTTTGCCGCATGTGGTTGTATATTTCTTCTAATTTCCTTTCTGTTCGACCCCCTTGTATGTTCAAGAAAGCAAGATTCAGTTTCTCCCTGCGTTGAATGTCCTCGTCTACCTCTATTTTTTCTGATGCCTCCACCAAACGAATTAAAGCTCACTCTCCTTAGTCTCCCCTGCTCCGCTGCCTGTCCTGACTCCTCTGCCCCAGGCTGGTCGCGTCCTCCGTCTAACCGCTTTTCAGCTGTTCCATTCAAGGCTCTCAGCTGACCTTCCAGTCGATCTCGTTTGCCCTCTTTTCTCCTCGATGTTCTGGGTGTTCTTGGGGCCCCTAAAAAGCTCAAAATCTGGCACTCATTCTCGTCATCACATGTTCTGCCGCCTCCTTTGAGTACTGTGTTCCTTGCAGCCAACCTGGTCTATTCCACATTCTCGTCACTGGGACGAAATTCACTCGCGGGTCCATATCTCTGCATAGTCTCCTCAGGCTGTCATTGAGTTCCGCTGCTCTCTGCAAGGTATCTTGTCCTTTTGTTTGTATCGAAGGTACTGCACATATTGCATAGCAGTGCTATTGTGACTTCTCCAGCATTTCCTTCAGTTGAATCCTTGTCGTTTCGATCGTGCTAGTGACCTTTTGTCCACTCATGATATCCTCTATGCCTGCGTGAATGACTACGAGGGATCTTTTTTCTTTATCTAGTTTTTTCAGATCTCTTGCTTGTTCCAGACTTCGTTCCAAATTGGCCCTTGACTTGAACCACGTCTTCATTCCTGCATCCTTTCTTTCTCCAGTACAGGCTTTAGTTTCTCTCCATTGGCATCGCCTAGCAGGAAGGCAATATTTGTCCTTGCCCCAGGGTTGTCCGTCTTTTCTATGTCCCTGCTTGTTACTTCATCAGTTTCTGTCTTTCCTTCATTTTTTACCCTGATTGGTCTGTCACTTCGCTGTCCTCGTCTACCATTCTCTGGGTTCCGTTCCCGACCTTGGAGTTTCTTTGACCTGTCGGAGGTAGCATCGATTCCTCTTGCCTGACCCGGCCTGTCTTCTGTATCCTCCCTTCCCCTTCTTGCGTCATGTGCAGGCTCGGAGGCCTCTTTTGCTTCCTCGTCTCAACTTGGATTGCCTCTAGTGTGTTGACGAGCTCTGCAACTTGTTTTTCTAGCTTGTCCCTTTTAGCTTGTTCTGCGGTCCTCAATGTTTTCTCCTCTTCAAAAAGCGACTTCAGACACTCCTCACGTTCTCTTCATTCTTATTTATCCTTCATTATGGCATTCTCTAAAATCTCCAGTAGTACCTCATTCTTGATGCACAGCGCTCATCTGTAACGGCTCTCCTCTGCCTCTTCGAGTGTTTCAAATGGCATCGCCTCTAGATCTACATAACGGTCACATCCCTCGCACTTTACCACCCCTCCACCGTCATTCTTGGTCGTATTTGCTTGTTTCATTGTCTCCCTCTTACTCAGTTTGCTGGCCTTGTTATCAGTCCTTTTTTAAGCCGAGCCTTAGGGTGTTTTTCTAGGTCTTGTAGTTTTTCTGCCTCCTCGCTTTTCACGATCGGAGTCACTTCTCGCTCCTTCCAACGGTCGCATCCCGCTTATTTCGTACCCTGCTTAAATGCTGACTACCTCCTCAACGTCGCCGTGAGGCAATTAAACTCGTATCACTTTTCGAAAGTACTCACACATTAAAAGCAGCTCTGTAACTCGTTAAAATTACTTATACTACGACACAAATTTGAAAGATTCGGCAAAAATACATTGTTCCCAGACTTAACGTTGATATGTAGTTTTTTCTGGCTGACAGGTTTTATGTATTTTTTTTTCTTATCTTAAATGCAACATGTAATACACATTGACGCAGTTATTAGTAAATTAGGTGATATTCTAGAACATAATTGTATCGATGTCGTTTTTGTATGTTTACTCTCCATTTTACAGTGACTTCTTGCAGAAGTGGCGTGACAACAAGGTTGGGTAGTAGCGACGCAATCACGAATCACGCTATGAGAGTTTCGGTTCTGAGGTCTCATCAGCGCGAGCCTGCAAGTGCGCGTTCATCGTAAAAATAAAACAATAACACTGCGTTCTTACTTTCTCTGGGAGTCACCGTTTCGTGCGCGAAAACGAATGCAACGGTTGCTGAGCTTTCACCAGAAGAAATAACAATATTATTGTAAATATGCATGTTCTTCAATTTAAGTCACTCGACGTCAGCTTTCTATACAAGTGTGCGTCTCATATTCACAACGTCTCGTTTTTAACCTTTAAAACGTCATTCTCTAGTGTTAGGACACACACGGACGTTCAGGAAGATGGGAAGACTTAGGTATGTCGGGTGTGCAACGTCGAGCATGATGGTTCTGTGTTTAGTTATATGCAGATACATTAAAACCACGAGATAACACTAATTAAAACGTAATTCCATTTTGTTTTGGCACAAACACAAACTAGTTGTGAGCCGAAAAGAGGTTTTTTGTTATTGCGAGGAGTGGTGTGAAGTAATGTCAGTCAATATTTCAACTACCTCGTTGCATTGCTGGAAAGGTCAAATGAAATCACGTCATCCAGAGTGTACTGCATCATTTGTCACTTGCGCAGTGGACTGCGTAAATTGTCGATCTTGTTCTTGAAGCAGAAAATAATAAAGAGAACCAAACTCACAAGGGCTCACAAATGCACTGTTATTGTGTTGCCTACTGCGCACCTCGCCATAACCGCTGATTGTACTACAATGTACGATGGTAACCACACGACCGCATGGCGTCCATTCGCAATGTGTGACCCCGTCGCGTTCTCGCGCGTGCGCAAGCATACGACAAATTTTTACTGAATTATTGCCGAACTTTTGAAGGAAAGTGCCAAACTTTACCGAATCTGAAGTTCGGCAGATTTGATCAATCACTAACGGTAACCCGAAATTATCGCGAGGCGTGAGAGTAGGGTAAATCGCTCGCCACCAGATGGCAGGGTCAAGCTGGGTAATTGTAATTAGCTAGGCTAGGTGGCGCTAAATACCGCACACTTCATGTTCTGAATATATACATTGAGCGCTCTGCATACACGGCATATACAAACATCAATACAAAAGCACACTAGCCCGATCACTACGTTTGTGCTCTGCGTTTCCGTCTTTTATACTGTTCGTTTTGAAGGTACGAATTTTCTCGGTGACCACCTAAACGATAAAAAAATATTCCCAGCACTTTAATATTTTTCCAGCAATGTCACACCTCTGAGCGCATTTTGAACGGCTCAGGGGATGCATCTCTTAGTAAAAAATGAACGCTCACGCGGTATCTATTTGAAATCCAGTAAATCAAGCCGCTTCAATGCGGTTCCAAGCCATGTGTTGGCTTCTCCACTCGGCACGTCGTAGCCTGTATTTCTATTGTAATTCTTTTTTTTCTATTTGTGCGGTTCGTGCGCGGCTGCAATTGCTGTCTTGAATTAATCTGTGTAGAGGGGGTATTCATAGAGGAAGAAGCGAAGCTTCATGGGCAGAGAAATCGCTTTTCGATCAACTTGAATGCAATCCAAGCCGCGACTTTTGGCGGGTGTTAAGTGTACGGAGCTATGCTGCGGCGAGCTCGAAAACTTCTAGCGCTCATCCCAGCGCGCCACTTGGAGGGCAGGAACCTTGGTATATTTAAACAGCAGAATAAAGGATAGCTTTTTTTTTTCTCGATTTTACCTACCATTCTCTCTTAGTGCTAAAATTCCAAACAGTATATATACGTACTTTTCGTCATATTTTCATACTGTTCACTCCTTTGCCCACAGCGCGATCGCCCTCGGGGAGGAGACAACAAGACATCGCAGACAACAGCCACATTGGCCACTGTACGATAGAAGCTACGGTTCAGACCAGCGATACAACATGACTATCCGCAGGTCGACCGATTGCATCGTAATTTTTCAAGCGGTCTTAAACTCTTCAATGCAAATCGAAATGTCAAACTGGGACCTCCCCCCCCCCCCTGATCACCACGGCCCGACCGGCGGCATTAATGCCCGGTAGCTTACGTCATATCATCCTGTTGTTACACCACTGATACGCGCAAACGTATTGACATCGGCGATATTTCCAGTCTTCTGTTCACAACGCACAGCACTGCCATTGCGATGTGCCTGCTATGTTGCTGACACGCAGAAATACAGAGCCACGTTGATTGCCAGTTGGCACTCGGCATCGGTAAATAGAACCCAACTCAGCACAGAAGGCACCTGGCAGCAAAACCTGCCCGTCTTGGACGCAGTTTCCGCGATTTCCATGGCGTCGTTAACATCGACACATCGTTCTGCGTGGTCCTTGTGGTCCCCGTGGTTCCGCGTGGTTTCCGCAATCCGGAGAGGACCATCTTCGCCGCTGCTGGCACTGCTCCGGAACTTCGCTGTTTCTAGCGGCTTCGATTGCTCGTTTGATAAAATTCGAGGTAAAAACGTCAATGCAACCGAAATGTTCTGCACATCTGGACTCTGAGACGGAATTACAGGCGGCCTTCGCTGTCGCTGAAGCTCTATCAACTCAACAAAATCGATTAACAAACGTGCGCAACGTGCTCGAAAAACGACCCGAAGGAAAAATTCATCAATGTAACCCTGTTTGGCAGTCAATGTTTTCTAGTGGACCGCTGACTGTGCCTGACTGTACGTCAAGCATGTCTGATTGGCCAACAAGTTACTCTGACCGACAGTCAAACTCCAGTCAGACCCCGCTTGTCGGCTTTCTGATGGTTTCCTGGTGGCAGTCGGCCGCCGCGAAATGCCATCAGGATGTCTTGGTGGTGATTCTGACTGTACATCGATTGTCTCTGACTGTACGTCAGAAAGCTTTGACGTGCAGACAGACGTACGGTCAAAGGACGTAAAGTTCGTTCGGATACCACTATTTCGTCAAATCTATGAATACGAAAAGTAATCTATGCACGAGAAAACGATTTCGGGACGTGAGCCCATAAAACCACTGACGTTAGAGATATGACACGCAACCGACCGACAACCTTGATCAGAAGCCCGCCGAAGCGCCGAACACGACACTTCGCACTTCGCTTCGCCCATAGAGGCTTCGCCGAGCTTTCATGAACGATCGCTCTCGACTCGTTTTGTTTGCCCGCTCGCTCCAACCTGTCGATCCTGCCCGGGCTCTACAATGTCTTATGTTTTAGTAGAATTTCTACTCGACAAGACCCAGCCTGTTGTGAGTTCTGACGATGTAAGGGACTTTAGCGGTGTAGTTGAAGACGACAGGGTGTACCAGGTCTACTGGGCCGGTGATGCGCGAACAAAAGGATCGTTCTACGACGCGAAAGTACTCTACATGGCAGGTGAGTAGAACTGAAGTACGGCGAGTGATGTACGAGTGCCTTGCTTAACATGCTGACGGCTTAACTGCATTTGCAGCCAAAGCATTTCGTATAAAACGAATAGTCAAATCCAGTTTCTCTAACGGTGGCGTAGCATAGCGGTTAAGGTGTCCGATTTGTACGCATGTGGTCGCGGGTTCGATGCGCGGTAATGCTGCTTTTTTTTTTTCTCGAACATTTTGTTTTATTGAGGCATTTGGCGATATTTATGAGTGCGTATAGCTTTACTCTTATATAAATGCTGCCCTTGTTGATGAAATTCCCTTGGCAGTGGCAGTCAGACGTCATCTGATGGTCC
Source organism: Ixodes scapularis (assembly GCF_016920785.2). NCBI lineage: Eukaryota > Metazoa > Arthropoda > Arachnida > Ixodida > Ixodidae > Ixodes > Ixodes scapularis. The sequence goes on along the minus strand of NW_024609846.1, from coordinate 65,612,148 downwards.
ATCAATGGTCCATCAGATGACGTCTGACTGCCACTGCCAAGGGATTTTCATCAACAAGGGCAGCATTTATATAAGAGTAAAGCTATACGCACTCATAAATATCGCCAAATACCTCGATAAAACAAAATGTTCGAGAAAAAAAAAAAGAAAAAAAAAAGCAGGACAACCGCGGATTCGAACCGGCGACCACTTGCGCACAAATCGCACACCGTAACCGCTATGCTATGGGACCGTTTTTGAAACTAGATTTCACTAATCGTTTTATACAAGACGCTTCGGCTGCAAATGCAGTTAAGCCGTCAGCATGTTATGCAAAGCACTCGTACATCACTCGCCGTACCTCAGTTCTACTCACCTGCCATGTAGAGTACTTTCGCGTCGTAGAACGATCCTCTTGTTCGCGCGTCACCGGCCCAGTAGACCTGGTACACCTTGTCGTCTTCAACTACACCGCTAAAGTCCCTTACATCGTCGGAACTCACAACAGGCTGGGTCTTGTCGGGTAGAAATTCTACTAAAACATAAGACATTGTAGAACCCTGGCAGGATCGACAGGTTGGAGCAAGCGGGCAAACAAAACGAGTCGAGAGCGATCGTTCATGAAAGCTCGGCGAAGCGGCGAAGCCTCTATGGGCGAAGCGAAGTGTCGTTTTCGGCGCTTCTGCGGGCTTCTGATCAAGGTTGTCGGTCGGTTGCGTGTCAAATATCTAACGTCAGCGGTTTTATGGGCTCATGTCCCGAAATCGTTTTCTCGTGCATAGATTACTTCTCGTATTCATAGATTTGACGAAATAGTGGTGTCCGAACGAACTTTACGTCCTTTGACCGTACGTCTGTCTGCACGTCAAAGCTTTTTGACGTACAGTCAGAGACAATCGATGTACAGTCAGAATCGCCACCAAGACATCCTGATGGAATTTCGCGGCGGCCGACTGCCACCAGGAAACCATCAGAAAGCCGACAAGCAGAGTCTGACTGGAGTTTGACTGTCGGTTAGAGTAACTTGTTGGCCAATCAGACGTGCTTGACGTACAGTCAGGCACAGTCAGCGGTCCACTAGAAAACATTGACTGCCAAACAGGGTTACATTGATGGATTTTTCCTTCGGGAAGCTTCAATATTTCTACTTTTTTGTATCTCTCCCATAGACTCACGTGTATTGCCTGGTGTAAAGCATTGGCCACCGGTGGTGCCAGCGACGGGCTCCCGATCCGTAATCCAGACTACTACAATAGATACCAGTGGTGTAAGCACCGGGAGGGGCTTGGTGGGCTGCAGCCTCCACCTTTTCCACCTAAAGTCCGTCTAACGGCGTAAACGGTTTTTTTGTGCAGAATTTGAGAATATTCGGGACTTTAAAACACGTATTTTTCCCCCTTTTAAATTTTTTCTTTTCATTTGAGTGCTTTTTTTAGAGGGGCACAAATGTAGATGCTGCGATCGTATGCTTTTGATTCTACGGTCCCTAAGCATCCTAAACATCCAAAAATTCCAATCTCGCCATGCCAACAGTTTTATTAAAATCATGGTGAATGGTCGAAACATAGCCCTTTAGCCGCTCAGAAATTGACATGTCCGTACCTTTCACCACGTTTTTAATAAAAAAAAAATCGGCGTCGCATGATGTTAGTCTTAGAATTTTACAGCGGAGCTGTTAAGGGCTAGTTCCCCCAGTTTCATGTCCATGGACAAATCAATCTCGATACAACTCTCTGGACAGCTACCGCCATCTATGACCAACGGCGGCAATCATACAACCTGCAAGCAGGTTGTCTGGTTGCCGCCGTCGCTCATCGATGGGGGGACATAGCGCCAGCTCCGCTGCTCTTCCTTCTTCACTAGAGTGCAAGGGCGGAAAGTTTTTTATGATGCTCACGGCCCGTAGAATCAGTAATGACCAAGAACAGACGATAGCAGAATCCTTTCTAAAGGCTCTTTTAGGGTCTTCTGAGAGGTTTGAGAGGCCCGTGATAGTTTGATCGAGAGGTCTGTATGCTTGGAACCAGTAAAGATGTTTCCGGGAAAGCACGTGACCATTCAGAACCCCAAAGCGCTAACGCATTGAAAAAACAGTTGGACAACTCTGTCCATCAACCCGAGGGAGGCATGTTTTCGGCGACCCTGCCACATTGAGGCAACAGCAACTTTTGAGAAACATGGTTTTGTCACCCGGTAACTATGTTCGCTGATTTGTTGTCCGACAGCCAGAGAACATCCTGTCACACCGTACTGGCGGCGCAGCCAAAGTGGGGAACATTCCGCCATTTAGAGTGTTTACCTTCGTTCGTGTGCGGCGCGGCGGCGCTAAAAATGTGACTACAAAGTGTTAGTGTGTTTAAAGGGCCGGGAATTAGCACGAACCGGCATCAACCAGTGACCGGACTAGGAAACTTGACAAGGGTGTATTTTTCACTCGTTATTAACGCGACAAAGCATAAGCGTTCGTGACGCAAAACATACGGCGTCGGTGTCGACGTCGGTGTCGATGTTGGCGCCGGTGGGACAAAAAAAATCCCATAATGCAAAGCGCGCCACCACGTGTGACGTCACACGTGGTTGTGACGTCATGACCCTATTGATGCGCTAAATTTGGCGAAAAACTTTTCCGCTGAATTTAGTGGAAAATTCGCTCGCCATATTTGGCGAGAAATTTCTAATGAAAATACATGACGCTACTGAATGAACCACAGACACACACTTGCACGCCTTGGGAACGAGGGCGGGTTTAATAGGGAGTTTTCGTAGATCGTTTTCGCCGTCCCGCAATGCTCTCCGCATCCCGCTACGATGCGTGAAACTTTTGAGTCAAGGCCATCGACGCGCAGGCGCAGTAGCGTGTTCTTCGTTGCGCAGGGCTTAGTGGAGGGGGAAACGCGGTCTGCGACAACTCTATAATAGGGAGCTTTCGTAGACCGCGTTTCCCCCTTCCCTAAGCTCTCCGCAACGAAGAAGCCTCTACTGCGCCTGCGCGCGGATGACCTTGACTGTAGAGTTCCTAGTATCGTAGCGCGTTGCGGAGAGCGTTGAGGGACGCCGAATACAATCTACGAAAACTCGCCAATGAGAAGGTTTTGCGAACGGGACCCGATAACGCTAGCGCGTCCCACTTTTAAGGGCGAATCTTAAGCATCTACCAAGTATTTTATCAGGATGTTTTTCATTCGCTGACGAAGCATGCTAGTCCTACCAAAGAAGATGAGATCGCTGCTATTTGTTCGTGATTTACGCCACCATAGGAAGTGTTTCTGTCCAGTGCTGTCTGTCATATAATTCCTTTTTCTAGTGTTAAGTTGAATTAGCACAGGTATTGTACCCCAAACGCGTTTTTTGTTGGATAGTGTTGAGCCGAACTGACTGCGACACCGACACGATCGGCCTTCCCATCGATCGGTGCAATAACTATTTTTGTAACGGTGGGAAATCGTTACAAACGATCGGTACGGGATCGATCGGCCTTTGACGCCTGCTATGTGATCGCTTAATACCCCACAACCCTCTAGGTATTTTCGAAACAATTCAGGTGTCTGGCAGCGGCTGTGTTCAAGTTCCAAGCATCAACAACCATGCTCAGAACGGTCGTTTCCGTGCTTCGATTTCTTAATCGCTCGCTTTCGTGGATAATCTTTATTTGCATTTTATTAATGGCTCATTAGGCGTGCCATTCTATTTCACTAGCAGTAATGTAAGCCGGTATTTGGGCAATTCTAATTCCAACAACCGTCCGAAAATTCATTTCGATCATTTCGACAATCGCTCCCCGTAATTAAGCAGTAAAAACACTCATCAAGTTATTTTAGCGACAAGACAGCCTTAAATATTATTAAATAACGTTTTCCAACCCTTCGTTTTGTAAGTTCATGAAAAGATAAAAATATAAAAATAAACACGTTTGTCGGGCAAGAGGGCGACCGAGAGCAAAAGTGACCAACTGCTGAGATGAACATGTCGTGTTGCTGTCGTTGCTGTGTTTCATCAATGTGACGAAGCCTTGAGGTTGCTCGAAGGTGGTCCCAGTGCCCATTGTCTGTCTGCTTTATAAATGTCACCCATAGTCGAAACGCAGGGCGCGATGTGTCCCGAGCACCTTAAGTATCGTTTCGCAGCCAATCAGATTGCGGGAATAGGTGATAAGGACGCCCATGCATCAATCACGAAGGAAGGATCGTGAGCATAAGAAACCGCACCCTGCGTGTCCTATGTTGTTAATGGCTATAGAAGAAGGTACGAGCGCCATCTTTGAGCAAACAAAACAAACTCCTCTTCGTGTTGATGATTCCAGGCATCCGATTAAATCCAATGTTTACCAGATTAAACGAAGATTTCGTTCTCATATTCTGAGACCGGCGCACCTTCAATACTTAATGAATGAAGATGTATGTATGATCTATAAACTACAGGTATGCGAAATCTGTACATAATAAGTGAGACGTCACTACGTTCAATAGGAAACAATAACCGAATACTTTATGTTTGCAGGAGGCCAAATGGCGTCTCAGCTCTGAAAACAATTTCGAACACAAAAACAGTGATTGTTGGTATCTAATAATGTGAACCTGTGAACGCTCTTCTGGGCATTCACATTACCGAGAACATTATATCAAACGAATAAAAAACCAAAAATATATAATAAAATAATGTCCTCAAATCGCTTTGCTGCATTATGAATGAAAAAAAAAAGTAAAAAAGAAACAGCCCCATGTAACCTTTAAATTATCGCTTTTCACGGGATTGCCGCGGGGTTGTAGTTAGAACTACAGGTCGAGGCACTGAGGCTCACAAACAGCACACAGCCAGGGTAACAGCTGCGGTTCTAAAACTTTCCACTTGTCGGTCTTCTTATTTGAAGAGCGTACGTATTCGACTGAAAGTTCTAACTGTGGCAAATGAACCGCTGACTTAATAATTGCCAGACACACATCTTGTCCCTTGTTGCAATTGGAGTGATTTATTTGCTTTTTGCGCAATCATGATTCCCATGGAAGTGATACTAAAATAACGCTGAATTGTCTTCATATTATACGTAGGGATGACACTGAGTCTTCACGGTTTAACTTAGTAGATCATATTATATATCTGCCTACTGTGTAGTTATATGATGTATGTTATATGCCAAAGCCCGTTTGAAAATTTACACTATTTTTTAACAAATGTGAAGGAGTCCGAGATGAACTTACGGATAGTATGACAATTGCGATTTTCAAAATGAGTGAAATCTCTAGCCACCTTGTTTATGGTTCAGTCTAACTCGTATACTCACACTGAAAATTGTCCATAGGAATATCACCGACGTGAAGGCCAGTGTAATGACCAGGCAGGGCTACTGTTTAATGACCAAACACGGATACATTCTCACTACTAAAACAACAGGCTCGCGACATGACATAGTTACGGGTGTTTTGAAAAAAACGAAACAAAAAATATTTGTAGGATTATTTCGGCTATGCGAACGCTCTTTGGGGAGTGCCGCAAGTTTTTTTTTTTTTTTTCAGTTGTCGTGCCAATCACTGATTTGTCGTTTGCGGGCGGACGCCAACGGTAGCAAAAATCGTGTTCTTGTTTTCTTGCGTCTTACTCTATCTGATAGCTGGAACACGTCTTGGACTGGCGTGTTCACCGTCCTATCCTGCCCATGCATCAAATGGTGCCCAAAAGTGGTTACAAAGTTTGTCACAGGAGCCGGCGTGACATTCTGTCGGATATCGCGATCCTGGCGGCATGGTCGTAAAAATACTGGTGAAAAGGGGTGAGCGAACGTAACGTCCCATCTCGTATCTGCTCTGGGTTTCCGTCGATTGTGGCTGCAGAGCGACCTAACAGACCTTTGCAAAATACCTCTTTGGCCGCCTCCATTTTGTGACTCGGGCGACCCCTATCAGCTGAAGAATTCTCCCCCCCCCCCCCCCCCCCCCCGACCTGAGCTGTGAAAACCCGGTCAGCGCACTTCCACCTGCATTATGCATTCGGAGTTCGCCCGCTTTTCTTGAAAGTTTTTACTTTATTTGCCTGTTTAATAAAGTTCAAACAACCTGCTTGTTGCGTTATAGTAAGACCTCATGCAGTCCCGAGAAGTATCATGGGAAGCCATACAATGTAAACATTTTGAGATTCTAGTTGATAAAGTGTGCTTATGTCCAAAGTTCGAATGCCTTATTTTCGGGATTTCATTAGGAGCCTTATTATTAAAATCCACTCAAAGACACCGGAAGCACGAACTAAAACATAGACTGAATGCACTAGGAAGCCTAGCAGAACGCCCGACTTCTGGACAAGCATCAAACTTCCGGTGGCCTTCACTTGCGCCCTGCTTAGAGAGGCGGCCACAGAGCCGTATATGTAGAGAGTTTGGTCAATGGGGAGGCGCGGGCATAGCCAGGGCGTGCGGCAGAGTCGGAAAGAGGGCTTGGCATGCTCTCTTGACCAACCAGAAGCCGAAAAGAATCCCCTAGCGGTGGTAGCGAGAAACAGTTCTGATCGAAGATCTATGTTCGTATGTGGTTTTAATAAGCGCGCAAGAGTGAAGTGTAGTAACTCTTGGTGGTTGAAAATAGGGTTTACGTGTTGTTTTGATCATGATCATGCAGAAAGATGTGAGAAACCAATGCGCCGCTCAACCCTGTTTTGCGCGGGACAGAGTGTGACCGCTCAAACGGCAGATTCCCGGCCCTCGGCGTTTGGCGTACGGATTATGTCGATCGTTCCG